>NC_029775.3:32717452-32718934 GCF_000817695.3 Arachis duranensis
TGATTCCTGGAATTCTCATTATTAAGAATTTTGATACCTTTTTCCACTTTATTTTCGAAAAAAAAGCACAAAAAAATTTACAAAATCATAAAATCCAAAAATTTCTTGTTTGAGTCTAGTGTCTCATTTTAAGTTTGGTGTCAATTGCATGCATTCATTCATGTGTCTTAAGGATCTTCAAGTTGTTATTGATGATTTCTTACTCTAATCTTTGAATTCTCTTGACTTGAGTGTTTATGTGTCTCATATGCATTCTCATTAGTGTCAGTAGTATACAAACTGCTAAGTTTGGTGTCTTGCATGCATTGTTATTTGATTTTAGTTGCATTTTGATTATTACTTATTATTAAAAATCCAAAAATATTTTTAATTTGTGTTTTTTCAAGTCAATAATACAGAGAATTGAAGATTCAGAACATACTGCAGAGGAATTATACAGAAAAAGCTGGGCATTCAAAATGCCCAGTGAAGAAGGACAGACTGGCATTTAAACGCCAGCCAGGGTACCTGGTTGGGCGTTTAACGCCCAAAAAGGTAGTGTTGTGGGCGTTAAACGCCAGAATGTGCACCATTCTAGGCGTTTAACGCCAGGATGGCACAAGAGGGAAGATTTTGTTTTTAATGCAATTTTTTTTCAGGTTTTCAAAGTTTTTCAAAATCAAATCTTTTTCAAATCATATATTTTCAATCATATGTTTTCAAAATTGATTTCTTTCTATTTTCAAAAATACTTGCTATCAATTAAAGATTTGATTCAACATTTCAAGTATGTTGCCTTTTCTATTGAGAAAGGTTTAATGTTTGAATCATATCTTTTCTTGATAGCCAAGTCATTAATTTTCAAAATCAAATCTTTTAAAATGTTTTTCAAATCATATCTTTTCAATCACATCTTTTTAAAATCAATCATATCTTCTTAACCACATCTTTTTCAAAATAATTTTCAATCAAATTTTTTTGATTTCTAATTTCAAAATCTTTTTCAAAAATCACTTGATTTCTTTTCTACTCTTGGTTTTCGAAAATCAATTAGGGTTTTTCAATATGTTTTCAAAATCCTTTACCTAATTTTCGAAAATTACTTCCCTTCTTCTCACATCCTTCTATTTATGGACTAACACTATTCCTTGATGCAAAATTCGAACTCCATCCTCTTTGATAAGTTCGAATTTTCTACTTCTGCCTTCCCATTTTTCTTTTCCTCTGACACCTCAAGGAATGTCTATACTGTGACATAGAGGACTCCATATTTTCTTGTTCTCTTCTCTTTCTTATGAGCAGGAGCAAAGACAAAAGCATTCTTGTTGAGGCTGACCCTGAACCTGAAAGGACCTTGAAGCGAAAGCTAAGAGAAGCCAAGGCACAACTCTCTGTAGAGGACCTAACAGAAATCTTTAAAGAAGAAGAATACATGGCAGCCGAAAACAACAACAATGCCAACAATGCAAGGAAGGTGCTGGGTGACTTTACTGCACCTACTCC
>NC_029775.3:32720271-32721495 GCF_000817695.3 Arachis duranensis
TGGGAAGTTCTCAATACCTTGTACAGTAGGCACCATGACCTTCAAGAAGGCTCTGTGTGACCTAGGGTCAAGCATAAACCTCATGCCTCTCTCTGTAATGGAGAAGCTAGGGATCTTTGAGGTATAAGCTGCAAGAATCTCACTAGAGATGGCAGACAATTCAAGAAAACAAGCTTATGGACTTGTAGAGGATGTTCTGGTAAAGGTTGAAGACCATTACATCCCTACTGATTTCATAGTCCTAGAGACCGGGAAATGCATGGATGAATCCATCATCCTTGGCAGACCCTTCCTAGCCACAGCAAAGGCTGTGATTGATGTTGATAGAGGAGAATTGATCATTCAAGTGAATAAAGAATCCCTTGTGTTTAAGGCTCAAGGATATCCCTCTGTCACCATGGAGAGGAAGCATGAAGAGCTTCTCTCAAAACAAAGCCAAACAGAGCCCCCACATTCAAACTCTAAGTTTGGTGTTGGGAGGCCACAACCAACTTCTATGTTTGGTGTTGAACCCCCACATTCAAACTCTAAGTTTGGTGTTGGGAGGTTCCAACATAGCTCTGAGTATCTGTGAGGCTCCATGAGAGTCCTCTGTCAAGCTAATGACATTAAAGAAGCGCTTGTTGGGAGGCAGCCCAATGTTATATTTTATCTATTCACTTTTGTTATTTTATGTCTTTTGTAGGTTAATGATCATGAGAAGTCAGAAAATCAATGAAAAAAGCAAAAACAGAATGAAAAGCAGAAGGAAAAACAGCACACCCTGGAGGAGAGCATGCTGGCGTTTAAACGCCAGTAAGGCTAGCTGTTGAGCGTTTAACGCCCAGTCTGGCACCATTCTGGGCGTTTAACGCCAGAAAGGGGCACCAGACAGGTGTTAAACGCCAGAAAAGGGCAAGAAGCTGGCGTTAAATGCCAGAAATGGGCACCAGCCCGGCATTTAACGCCAGAATTGGCTAAAAACACATTTTTGCTTGCCATTTGGTGCAGGGATGACTTTTCCTTGACACCTCAGGATCTGTGGACCCCACAGGATCCCCACCTACCCTACCACTCTCTCTCTCTTCTTCACCCATTCACCAATCACCTCACCACCACTTCCCCAAAAACCCTTCACCTATCAAATCCCATCTTTCTCTTCACCACTCACATCCATCCTTCATAAAACCCCACCTACCTCACCATTCAAATTCAAACCACTTTCCCACCCAAACCCACCCTCAC
>NC_029775.3:32722609-32767633 GCF_000817695.3 Arachis duranensis
GGAAGAACAAGCCGCCATCACTAAGGTGGACCCGTTCTTTAATTTCCTTGTTCTTTATTTTCTGTTTTTCGAATTTTAGTGTTTATGTTTGTCTATGTTTGTGTCTTGTGATCATTAGTGTCTTAGTGTCTATGCCTTAAAGTTATGAATGTCCTATGAATCCATCACCTCTCTTAAAGTTATGAATGTCCTATGAATCCATCACCTCTCTTAAAGTTATAAATGTCCTATGAATGTCCTATTAGTGACAGACGCAAAATAATCACTGGATTCTATTCCGGCCTGATCAAGAACCGACAGATGGATAGCCATGCCGTGACAGGGTGCGTTGAACATTTCCACTGAGAGGATGGGAGGTAGCCACTGACAACAGTGAAACCCTTGCTTAATCTTGCCATGGAAAGGAGTAAGAAGGATTGGATGAAGACAGTAGGAAAGCAGAGAGACGGAAGGGACAGCATCTTCATACGCTTATCTGAAATTCCTACCAATGAATTACATATGTATCTCTATCTTTGTCTTTATGTTTTATTCGTATATCATCATACCCATTTGAGTTTGCCTGACTGAGATTTACAAGGTGACCATAGCTTGCTTCATACCAACAATCTCTGTGGGATCGACCCTTACTCGCGTAAGGTTTATTACTTGGACAACCCAGTATACTTGCTGGTTAGTTGTGCGAAGTTGTGTTTATGCCATGGTATTGAACACCAAGTTTTTGGTTTCATCACCAGGGATTATTTGAGTTGTGAAAAGTATTGATCACAATTTCGTGCACCATTCTACCCACCTCAGAGGATTATCAAGCTGAAAACAGAGGTGCAAACATTCATTCAAATAGATGGAGAGTCGCTATATGATGCCTGAGAGAGATACAAGGCCTTAATCAGGAAATGTCCCCCAGAAATGTTTAGTGAGTGGGATAGACTCCAAAACCTCTATGAAGGGTTGACCCATAAAGCTCAGGAAGCATTAGATCATTCATCAGGAGGCTCATTGCAACAAATGAAGATAGCAGAGAAAGCCCAAAGCCTCATAGAGATCGTGGCAAACAATCAATACTTCTTTGCTCATCAAAGACAATGCCAACCAGCCCAAAGAAGGGGTGTGCTGGAGCTTGAAGGTGTTGATGTTCTCTTGGCATAAAATGAACAGATGCATTAACAGCTTCAACAACAAGTAGAAATGATGGCCAAGAAAATTGATGGACTGCAAGGTGCTGTGGTAAACACACAACACCAATCTCAAACCTCACGTGGGTGGAATCAATCTGAAGAAAATATTGGGACATTCAATTATGAGCAACAAAGCCCTGAGCAGGTGCAATGCATGAATAACACTTCAAGTTTATTTCAACACAATTTTCATAGTGATGCACACAAGACACCCTGGAAGACTCATTCTAATTCAAGGTGGGGTGAGCATCAGAATCAAGGACAAAAGGACTTCAACTCTGGCAGCTTCAGCAACACAAACAACCATAACCATTCATCCAATTATACTAACCAATTTAAAAATTCACAAAACACATATCACCAACCCCATAACGACTCACAAAACCACCAGAATAACTTGTCCACATCCACATTCCACCCACAAAATACCTTCGCAAATGGTTCAAACAATTTCCAGCAACAACCATCTCACTTTACACAAACACAACCAAATCCAGACTCTCAAAGAATCTCTAGTATGGAGATGATGATGGAGAAACTCATGAAAGATCAGGAAGTTGTAAGGAAAGATCAGGCCCTGGCATTCAAAAACCAAGAGGCCTCAATCAGAAACCTTGAGAGACACATGGGGCAAATGGCTAAGCAAATTTCAGAAATGGGTTAAAAGAGAGCAAATACCTTCCCCAATATCACTAAAGAACACCCAAGGGACAAAGGAAAAGCTGCAAAGTGGGAGGAATGCAAGGCAATCACAGTGGAAAGCAAGAAGACCATGAGGAAGGAAGCCATTAATCAGGAAGAACACAACAGAGAAGTTCCACAAGAAGAGACATAGGAGAGAAGTGAAGAGGATCAAAAAACCAAAAATACACAAATTTCAAAGGGATACAAGAACATCCTTGAACCACAACTACAAGAGAAGAGGGAAGGAGTGAATCCATATGTCCCCAAACTTCCATACCCTCAAAGGTTTCAGAGAGAAAACGAGGATAAGCAATACTTAAAATTTCTGGATATATTTAAAACTCTCAGTATCAATATTCCTCTTTTAGAAGCACTTGAACAGATGCCATTATATGCCAAATTTATGAAAGAAATCCTAACAAAGAAAAGATCCCTGAAGAAAGGACAGATTGTTGAAATGACAAAGGAATATAGTGCTATCATCCAAAGAGAGTTGCCAGAGAAGAAAGATGATACTGGGAGTTTTTACATACCTTGCACCATAGGAAACGTAACAATTGAGAAGTCATTCTGTGACCTCGGTGCAAGCATAAACTTGATGCCTTTGTCCCTAATGAGAAAACTTCAAATTTCTGAGCTGAAGTCCACACGAATAGTTCTCCAAATGGCTGACAAATCCATTAAGCAAGCACTGGGAGTTATGGAGAATGTGTTGGTAAAAGTGGGAAAATTCTTTTTCCCTGCTGACTTTGTTATCTCAGTTATAGAAGAGGACCCTAACACTCTCATCATCCTGGGGAGGCCTTTCCTAGCTACGGGCAAAGCATTGATATATGTTGAAAAAGGAGAATTGTTGCTGAGAGTACATGATGAGCACCTAGCATTCCATATTTTTTAAACCTTGCATGAGCCCACTCAAGAAGAATACTATATGAAGGATAAGGCCAGAGATCAGAGCTTGAAGGAGGCATTCAATGAGTTAACTCCAAGACTTCTAAACCCATGCTTAAAAGAAGTAGAGATAGGGCAACAGACCAAGAAAGTCAAGGAGGAACAAGATCCAAAACCCCTAGATAAAGAACCACCAAGGCATGGATTATCTTCTGAGAAAGAAAAGAAGAAGAGGCCAAGAGGGTGGAGAAACAAGAAGATCCCTACTGAAGGCTTTTCACCAGGGGATAAAGTGGTGTTAAACATCCAACCAATGAAGGTGTCTCCACAATTATCTGAATACTACACTGTGAACCGGGTCCTTTCACTTGAACACCTAGAGACCATCAAAGAAGAGACCGGAAGGAAGTTCACAGTAAGAGAAGAAAAGCTGAGGCACTATGATTTTCAGCCTCCATGATCAAAGAATGAAGGATGTCAAGCTAGTGACATTAAAAGAGCGCTTGTTGGGAGGCAACCCAACCTGAGGTAATTTTCTTTTCCAACTATTTCAATAAAAAGGTTAATTAGCTTTATCTGTATTGCAAGGAGCTAAGTTTGGTGTTGCACACCAAAACAATTTAAGGGAGAATGAAGGATGCTAAGTTTGGTGTTCCACCGAAAAATTCTCATTTAAAAACACATTCTCACTTTTTGCATAAAGGGTTGCTAGCTTCAGGCAATCAGATAAACCATTTAACCATTTTCTATTTTCTAGTTTCTAGTTTTTATAACCTTTAGCAAAGACAAAAAGGATCCAGATATTGTTGACTTTGATGCAAGAAAAACGTGGCAAGGAACTAAGTTTGGTGATCACACACCAAAGTAAGTTCAAAAGCCTACAAAAAAATCTTGCATACTAACCAGTTACCTAAGGGCTTGAGAGACAAGCAACTTCCATTAACTTTTCAGGAATTCAATCACTCTCTTGGAAGGGCTACATACCATCAACTGAGAGTAAGAAGAAGAAGCCACCAAGAGGTTGTATTGTCACTTAATTCTATCAGTATTGAACTACTCTAAATTGGAAGTTTGAATGTAACCATCGCAACAGTAACTGTTAGTTTACTCATTTTGCATCTTGAGTATTTTAATCGAAATAAGTATGCTAGCTTAAGTGTGTGCTTGTGTGTGTTCACTTCCAATTGACTAAATGCTTGTCTTGTTCCCTGAGTCTTTTCAATTAAATAAAAGAAATGTTTGAACAAGTGGAATGGTTCCTTATTAGCAAGAAGTGAAATAATAGTAAGTGGTGGTATATGTGCTTGATTGTGTGGTAGATCACTCATAATGAATAAAAGGATAGATTGCTTCCTTTTTAAGTGAAAATTATCTTACTGTCTATGATTCTTAGCAATTAAAAATCCTTGGTTGAAAGAAAAACAAATGGAAAGAAAAAGAAAAGCCAAGAGTGGCAGCAACAACAAAAGAAAGAAAGAATAAAGCTAGACACCAATAGCTTGAACTTTAGGATATATGCATGTAGTGTCTTTGTACTAGGATCTGCTTGGATGATTAGGTTCTATGGAGTGCTTTATCACTTGGTAACTTGGGTTAACTAACCCGGGATTATCAACCAAAAGTCCACCATCATCAAGAGCAACCTAGTTGCAAGACATTTAGTGACCCAAAGAGGTGCTGGGCATCAATGTCCTAAGTAGAAATGTGAGCCAAGTGTCTGTAGTGAATAATGTGTTAAGCACAAATAAGTTGAGAAACTGCTGCACACATGACCCTGAGCTAAAGCTTGCAGGAAAAGAAAATAAAGAAAAGTAATTACCAAGGATAAGTAATAATAAGAGGTCATAGCAGTGTGTTAATTGATACTCAAGAGAGACATTCTATGCCTAAATATCAATAAGAAGTGAGCTGTTACATTGTCTGCATAAAACCCCATGAGCTACTAATAATGCCTTGCTGATATGAACACCCTCTTCTGTTTCATTCTTTCTTCTTAATAATTCAATGCTTGCTTGGGGACAAGCAATGTTTTAAGTTTGTTGTTGTGATGCCAAGGCATCTTAGGCTATTTTTACTATCCTTTATCTTTGTTATTGATAGGTTTTATGCACTTTTTTGAGTTATAATTTTGCCATTTGGGTAGAAATACATGTATGACTGTATTCATTCAACTATGAGCAATTTGATTCAATTTCATGATAATTATGCTATAAATACTTGTGTATTAAGAATGATAAGAATTCTCATGAGGTTGGCATAGCTTTGATGCATTTGTTGGTTGATAACAGGTAAAGAAAGGCATGGAGGACGGTTGAAGAAAAGAGACTTGGAGAAGAGAAACAGAACATAATTTTGCTGATGCTCACGTTTGAGGTAGCGTTGGACATCCAACGTTACCCCCAACGTGGTGAAAAAATGATCAATTCTGGCCAAGAGGAATTTTGAGTTGCGCGTATGCATACATGCCGCGTACGCGCACAAACAGCAGATTTCAACATCCGCGCGGAAGCGTATAGCACGCGTGCGCCCAAACGCGTATTTTTAGCTCATGTGCGTGGAGGCGCACAGTGCGTGCACGCACCACAACCGAACGTTGGTGGTTTAACGTTATCTCAAACGCTACTTCCAACGTCTTCGATGCTCGACCTAGAATTGAAATTGGAAAAAGTGGAATCGACGCGCACGCGTCAATGCCGCGTACGCGTGCATGGGAAAAATATCAATGCACGCTTAAGCGCACAGTGCGCGTACGTGTGGATGAGAATTTTCAGCATTGTGCACGGAAGCGCACGGTATGCGTACGCGTGGATCGGTGGACGTTGGCTTTCCAACGTTGGGTCAAACGCCAGTGACAGCTGCAGTTTCTGGTTTTTGCTGGTTGTTTTTACATGGCGTATGAGTCAACGTTGGCACTCAAACGTTGACACAAACTTAAAGTATCAGTATCCAATTCTCACACGGATCTCTTCTCAAGATCAAGAGTAATCAATTGGAGCCTTCTTTAACCCAATTCCATTAAGGCCAAAAGCCCAATTCAAGGCTTGAAGATAAAAAATAGAAAGTGTATAAATAGGAGTTAGTTTGATTTAGGAGGGATGTCTTTTTCATTTTTTTGTTTTACTTTTAGTTCATTTTAGTTTTCATTTGAATTTGGGGAATTGGGATTAGATCTAGGTTTTCTTTTTCATTGTTCTGGCTTCTACATTTCTTACTTTTCATTTTGAATCTTGGATTTAGATTGAAGGAATTCTGTTTCATTCTTAATCTGCGATTTCTCTTTGTTTACTTTCTGCATAATTTCAAAGAATTGTGACTTGGATCTAAGTTTCCTTTACTGCTTTCATCTCTATTTCTTCTGCAATTATTCTCTGTTGGATCAAGGAAGGAATTGAGATCTAGACTTGTTCTTTAGTCGCATTCAAACCCTGAGATCTTCAACTTCTCTTTTAGTTATTGCATTTGAATTGAATTTACTTTATGTTTGGCTTCTTCATGCAATTCTTCTTTTCTATTTAGATCTGCTACATTTTAATTCATCCTTCACTTTTCTGTTGATTGTCATTTACTTTCTCTTATTTAATTTCTGAACTCCCAGCTCCCAAAGCCCTTTACTCTTCAAGCAATTTACATTTCTTGCATTCTAAGCTTCAGCTATTTATATTTCTTGCAATTTAATTTTCTGTCATTTACATTACTTGCACTTTAAGATTCAGCTTCTTTACTTCCTTTTCTCTTTAATTTACAGTCAATTATCCTCTCCCTTTAAATTTCATTTTAGTTTCTGTTGAATACAAATCACTCAAATCAACACTTGTTTGATTGACTAAATCAACCACCTAACTAAAATTGCTCAATCCTTCAATCCTTGTGGGATCGACCTCACTCATGTGAGTTATTATTACTTGATACGACCCGGTACACTTGACGGTGAGTTTTGTGTTGGATCATTTTCCACCCATCAGAAATCTAGCAGATAAATGCCTATTCGAAATCTGTCACAAAATCGTCTGAAAAAATTTTCAGACAAAATATAATTAGCAACAAGGGTTTTTAGGACAAAAAAAATTCGTCTCAATTTTGTTCAAAAGAAAAATCTTGTTTCTAATTTTTGTTCGAAATTTATCTCAATTTTGTCTCAAATTTCATCTGAAAAATACTGATTTCTAGTAGTGGGAGTAACATCTGATTTTGGATGTATATCTCAATTGCTCCCAAACTAATTTTGATTACGGTGAAGGTATGTACACAAAAAATGTAATAATTTATCAGATAACGACATATTTTGTCGAAGTTTTGGATGGATTATTATGGACTCGTGAAATTGTTTATATCATGGTACTTTAATAGTTGTTGATGGATTTGATGATATACGCATAGAGATTGATTTCGTGGAAATTCCCAACATAGATAACCAATATGGTTATTAAATAAAATAATTTCAATTAATGGTAAAGCTCTTATCATTTATATGTTATAAATACCGTTTATGTTGTAACAAGCACATCTTCTGCTATTCCCATTACGGTTGAAGTATAATATCTGGAGCCCCTTGTTCGTGCAAGGTGATTCTACGTGGCTCCGCTATATATTGTTCACCTGTAGGATGCAAAGAAGTATTAGTGGTGCCAACAGAAGAATAGGAAGATGTGGACTCTGAGTCACTCTCGGTTCCGTCTAGTGATTCGGTATGCTCCTCAAGAGAGGCCGAAACACTAGCCATATAGTCTAACCGCCATCTAGCTTGCCGAGTGTGTAACAAAGTTCTTTCAATCTCAAGGTCAAGCTCGGCTAAGCTAGAGTTCGGTTGAGACCGAGTCATCAAACTTGGGAGTCATAGCTCATGCATATATAAAAAAAAATCTAAACTAAAAACAAAATATTGAAAGCAAGTAAACTATCTACACTATCCATATATTCACATAACCAATATCAAGGCATACGTTGTAACCATTCCCGGCAACGGAGCCAAAAATTTGATAGGTGAATTATCGTTGGTAAAGAATTTCTTAAAATATTCATGTTGCTAGTATAGTTCCAAACTAACTAATAACTCTCAATCAAATTTTAATAGATAGTTGTCACAAAGTTCAACCCCAAAAGTAAACCGAAGTATTCAAATCTTGGGTCGTCTTACAAGGAATGGGCAAACATGTGCATCACATTGGTTAGAATTCCAGAGTTGGGAGTCATGATCAAGAAATTAAACTACTAGACTTAACATGCAAGGAATCTTAAAGTGCAAGAAACAAAATCAAGTGACTAAAGCAAGGTATGAGCAATTTCAATCTAGCAAGAGAACACGTAATCTATTTCTACTCTAAAACTAGCAATTAACTATAACAAGAATCAAGCAATTGGGATTTTTGGTTTTCAAATGTGAATAATAAAAGGAACTCTTGGCTAGGCATAGGAATTGGGGTCACCATCCTTGTCTAATAACCATATCTTGACAATTATGAGGAACCAAACTCACTATGTCTACCTTTATACTTGAAGTACGTTTAATGTCTACTTCAACGCTTAAGGTACGTCAAGTGGCTTGATCAATCTCAACTCATAAGTCCTAATCCAACTACTAATTGGCTTAGTAGTAGATTAGTGTCAATGGGTATCAACTTGACCACCAAGGGTTCTCAAATCACCAAATCAATTAGACCCAATGACCCGAGTGTACCCAATTTCCTTAGCCTAGCCAAGAGTAAAGAAAATTACTCCATAATCAAAGGAAACATTTCATCAAACACATGGCATGCACTAACAAAAGACATATTTAAATTGCTAATAAATTGGAAATTACAAGTACCCACTAACAATTATCAATGGAAAATAACTCAAAAAACACTATTAATCATGGAAAACATCAATGCAATAGTAGAAATTCAAGATCCATAAAGTTCATAAAATGAGAAGAAAATGGAAAAATAGCAAGAAAGCATAAATCCAACACAATATCTAAAATGAAATTATACTATAGAACTCAAATTAAGTAATTCAAACTAAAATCACCGATAT
Source organism: Arachis duranensis (assembly GCF_000817695.3). Classification (NCBI taxonomy): domain Eukaryota; kingdom Viridiplantae; phylum Streptophyta; class Magnoliopsida; order Fabales; family Fabaceae; genus Arachis; species Arachis duranensis. The sequence continues at coordinate 32,731,375 of NC_029775.3, forward strand.
CCAATTCAGAATTTCAACAAGGAAGATCAAACCAAACTAGATCTAGAGAGGAATGAGGGTTTCTCTCTCTAGAAGAACAAGAAAAAAAACTAGCCAAAATTCTATGTAAGTGTGTATGAATGATCCCCCCTTTCCCCCTACAATTCTTGGGTCTTTTTCATGCAGAATCAAGTTGGATTTGGGCCTAGAGCTCCTCAGAAATTGCCAGCCACGAGTTCATTAATGATGTCACGTGCTGAGCTTCACGCGTGCGCGTCGATGAGTTTTGTGATCCACGCGTACGCGTCAGGTACGCGTACGCATCGATGGGAATTCGTAAATCCATGCGAGTGCGTCCACTCTTGTGCTCCAACCCTAGAACCATGCTCTCAGGCGTGCACGTCGGCCACACGTGCGCGTCGGCCACGCGTGCGCGTCAGTGCTAATTCTCCAAAGCTCCATTTTTCATGTCCCTTCCACTTGTGCATACTTTCCTTCCATCTTCTAAGCCATCCTTGCCCTATAGATCCTGAACACACTCAACAAACACATCACGGCATCGAATGGTAATAGAAGAGGATTAAAATATAGAAATTTTAGGGTCAAAGGAGCATGTTTTCAATCATGAAGCAAAATTAGGAAGGAAACACAAAACCATGCATTTTATATGATAAGTGCGGAAAATATTGATAAAATTCCCCAAATTCTACACAAGATAAACCACAAAATTGGGGTTTATCAAACCTCTCCACACTTAAACCAAGCTTGTTCTCATGCTAAAAATAAAAAGACCAAAGAACATAGGAGAATGGGGTTTCTGAAATACAATTTTCCTAAATGAATGCAACTAACGCAAATGTTTCTATCTACTTGGTCAAAAATGAATCAATCTCCCAAGAACATATATGAGCACATAGGGATAAGGTGACATGATAATCCATGAATTCTACCAATTCAAACATCAAAATGACATGTCCATAATTTGCAAGAAGAAATCTTGTGAAGGTCGGGAACAAAGAGTTGAGCACTGAACCCTCACTGGGAGTGTATCCGCTCTATTCGCTCAAGTGTATAGGGTTGATCACTCAATTCTCTTCTAATCATGCTTTCCAAGATTTGTTCTTCATCTAACAATCAACAATTATTCAATGCATGCATACAAATATCATGAGGTCATATTCATAAGTTTTAATGGGGCTAGGGTAAAGGTAAGGATGTATATGGTCAAGTGAGCTTGAAATTTGAATATTTGATTAACCTAAACTCTCACCAAGCACAATTCTAATACGCAACCTAGCTACCCGTGATTCCCACTTTTTCACATACTCTCATGCATTCTCTTTAATTCACATTCTATATGCATTGTTATTATTACTTTGCTTTGGGGCATTTTTGTCCCCTTTTTATTACTTTTCTTTTTTTCTATATACATACATATATATATATATATATTTCTATTTTTTTCGATACATATATCTTTTTTCTTTATTTTGTATCTTTTTTTTCTTTTTACAATAAAGTATATACAAGAGTATCAATGCATATGGTTTAAACATAATTAATACATGAGTGTGTGCCCAATTTCCAAAATGTTCAATCAAAAATATAAAAACACTCTTTTACCTCAACCAATGTCCCAAGTTTTTCCATACCCAAATGATACACACCCTCACTAGCCTAAACTAATCAAAGACCCAAATTAACAAACATTCATTATTTTTCACTTAGGGGTAGTGATGTGCTAAAATCAAGAACAAAAGAGATTAAATAGGCTCAAAATTGGCTAACAATGGTTGATGAAAGGTAGGCTATTTGGATAAGTGAGCTAAATGAAATGATGGCGTCAATCATATAAATGCATGTATACATGGAATAATAGACATAAAGAATCAAAAAAATAAAAGATTACAATCATAGAAAGAGAACAAGACACACAAGAATGGAAATAAGTGGTTATAAGATGTAACCATATCATTGGGCTCAAAACTCACATGCTTGTGTTCTTGGCTCAAAAACCATATTCTAAAGTAAATTCTTCAAGCAAGTTTATCACAAATTTTTTTTCCGAATTGGTAGGGTGCCCTAAAAACAATTTCTTGGAAAAAGAAGTCATCACCCTAACCAAGTAGTCCTAACAAGAACAACTACCATGCAAAAAGTGTTCAAAACAAAAACTAACCATGCGATTTATCCTAATCAACACAAGAAAATCAAATCATGGATGTTGAAAAAAAAAGGGTTGTTACCTTTGGAAGTTGGAGACGACCTCCCCACACTTAGAAGTTTACACGGTCCTCCGTGCTTTTGGTGAGGCGTAGGATGGGCTTGGGGTTGGCATCTCCACTATCCATCTCTTGAGAGCTTATATCACTTAGGTCTGAAGTGGATGTGGAAATGTCTAGCTCTTCCATAGGCAGGTTAACATAACCCCAAAGCTTCTTCATGTAAGCAAATCGGCGTTGGTTCTGCCGCTCATATCGGTCCGCCTTTTTAGTTAGCTCGAGAAGCAGTTGGCGAGATGACTTCTGTGGTGCGGATGAAGAGGTACGAATGTCAGAAAGGGGAGCTATGTCAAGGCTTGTGGTGTCTGCTAGAGGCTTGAGATATTTTCCGCTAGGGACAATGGCGCCCTTTGCCGGAATTGTTACCTTCATGTCCTTAGCCTCGTGGGGGACACTAGCAGCAGCAATGAAATATGTCACCAAGGCAGGAAATGGGAGGTTAACCTTAGCATGGACACGACCCAGTGCTTGTCTTATGAGGAGAGGGATATTGACCGGCCTCTGAGTCAGTATGCACCAAACAAGAAGGGCTAGGTCTGTCGTAATAGATGACTCATGAGTGCTTAGAAGGACGTAGTGGGACAAGATCTGAGCCCACGCTCGAGCTTCCGCAGTAAGTGCGCGTGCATCAATGCACTTAGGCTGGAGCCTGAGTGTCCCTTAGGTCCAAAATGATTCGGGTTCGGCAATGACTTTAAAGATAGAATCCCAATCAAAACCGCGTGTGCATCGCTATTGCAGGACCTCTTGGTAACTATCTGTCCCTTCCGCCACTGGCAAGACCTTAAGTATCCCTTGAATAGCTTCTTCCGAAATTGGGACTTGCTTCTGGCGCACAAACATTCTAAAGGGAAGGGGAGTGGTAATTTGAGTAGAACTCCACCACCCAAGAAAGGTTGGCCTCTTGTGGTTTTCGCATTAGAAATTCCCTATTATCGCCGCTCAATGTAGTGTGAGATACACTGAACAAGATGCTCCGGGGGAATGAGGAGGAGTTCAAGATGATAACTTCTTTCCACCATAATGGGGAGCATGAGTTCACAATAGCAGTTGTAAAACCTTGTGGGGTCCTTCGCAGGGTTTCCCTTCTCTTGTTCATCAATATTAATGATGTTTTTCGCCTTCTTAGGGAGGGATTTTATTTTGGTGCAGGGAGTGCCTTAGCAGTTGTTCTTTGAGGTGCCCTCTTGGTAGGCGGCTTATTTGGAGCCTTTTCCTTGTCCTTTTTTATGGCCATCCTGAAAAGGAAAGGAAAAGAGAAAACATTAAACTCAAAGAAATAATATTACATAATGACATGCAAGTGAGAGATAATATCATAAAGGAGTAAAGCGTCTTGAAGACATGACAGCGGCAACATGTAGGAAAGACAACAATGCAATAACTGGGGCATATCACTAGCATGAGATGCAAGAGTGAGAAAGGCATGCAAGTAAGGCATGAGAAGAATAAGCTCAAGCATCAATAACAACACAAAGTGACATGCAAGAAAGATAATAAGCACAAGAAAATCAATTACCTAATCTAACTCTAAGACAATAAAGCATTCAAAAGAATAAAGTGGAGTTAGAGAGGGTTGAAACACAATTCTTGCAATATGACACAAAGAAGCAAGTCATGGGTATGAGCATATGAATGGTAAAAATGAAGTACAATAAGCTCAATGCACAATAAGAAGGCAAGTGTAGTGAGAGAAGAGCACCAAATTGAAAGCATAGTGTCAAAATGAACTAAAAATGTCATAGGTGCATTTCAACAAACACTTAGTGTGCAACATTCAAACAATAAGCAAATTGAATAAATTAAAAAATGTAACATCCCAAAATGAAATATCAAACATCAAAACAACACTACATAATCACAAAGGAGTTAAAAGATATTAAAGTAACCCATCAAAGCAAGAGCTAACTTAGAATTCAACACCCAAGGAAATTAGAAAAAGAAAGAAAGTAAATAAACAAGAACAAATTAACAAAATACAACTAAGAAGGAATAAAAGAGAGTAGATAAATGCAACTAAGAAGAAAAGAAATTAAACAAAGACAAAAGAGAAGGATGAAGAATAAAACCTTGATAGAAGAAGAAGAAGAAGAAGAAGAAGAAGAAGAAGATGACGATGATGATGATGATGATGATGATGATGATGATGATGATAAAGTAAGGTGCAAGTGAGGATGGGAGAAGAGGAAAGAGGAAGAAAGAGGAGAGAGAAAGTAGAACCGCCGAGGTGGTGGTCGCCGGTGGGTGAAGAGGGAAGAAGAAAGGAAGGAGGAATGGAAGAAGGAAATTAAAGGAAGGATGAAATAGGGCGCGTTGTACATTAACCACGTCGGTGCATCGATGCGTGTGCGTCGCCCATGCTTACGCGTGGGTGGAAGAAATAGCAGCGACGCATGCGCGTCGCCCCACGCGTACGCGTGGGTAGCAATTGTGCTCCCGGCACAAAGTTTGTGCAAGGCTGGAATAACTCACGGGTTAATGTACTAGAGGGTGCAAAATGTGCGATTGACGCGTGCGCGTCACCCACTCTTACGTGTAGGTGAGCTAAAAATCAAGCGACGCGTAGGCGTCATATGACGCGCACGCGTGGGCAGCAATTGTGCTTCCAGCACAATCCTCGTCCAAATCTCGCACAACTCTCGGGTTTTAGTACCGAGAGTGGCATAGACAGATTGACGCGTAAGTGTCGCCCACGCTTGCACATGGGTGACCCCTTTTTTTTAACAACATAAAGAAAGGCAGTTTTGGAAATCAAGGTGGTCATATGTATGCATGAGTAAAAAATTTGGCATACTCGCATATGCGAGAAATTTGGGTAGTGAAGGACACTCCCCTATGCATCACCATGTCCGCATACGCATGAGTGTCTTTATGACAAACTCGCGTATGCAGTCCATGTTCACGTACGCATGGGTGTTAGACAGAGGCCAATGATGATGGCCTAGAGCGGGTTAGAAATTTTCACACTAAAAATATGATTGACGTTGCTAGTATAGTTCCAAACCCAAAACTTGACCATAAATCAAATTTAAATTCAAGATGTCACAATTAATGCAAAATTAACCGAGAGTATTTAGACTCCCGGGTCATTCTCCCTAGGAACTAATGACAACAAGTGCATAAAATTTTGGTTGTGGGAAGTAAGGGGGTTTCAATGATTGAAGTAAACAAATAAAGAGATAAAAGAACAAGCCAAAATTGCAATTAATGAACTAATAAAGGAATAAAAGAACTATGTATGATAAGTTAAGTCATAACCACAACTATGATAATTATGATGGATTAATCTTACTAAGTCAACCCTTAACATCGAAGATAAGTTAAGTGAGCATAATTGTAATTAATCCACAAATCCTAGCTAACTTACCAAATTAATTGGTAAAAAGCTAGCGTTAGTAGAAACAATAACAAGTAACAACCCAAGAATTATCACTAAATGTTGGACATTATGGCTCTAGTAATCCATAAACTCATTTTCCTCAAGCCAAGGGGTGAAAAATACCCCATAATCAAAATTGGCATTTCATCAAACACATAGAGGGTATAATCATAAAACATGGCAAAATTGGGAAAATAGTAAAAGCTATGAACCATAAATGATCAAAATCAATAAAGGCAACTCAAACAAACATAAAGTAAGCATCAAACATCAAATTAAACAACTAGAAATCCAAAATTGCAAAGCAAAGTAAATATTGACAAGAGAAATGGAAATATAAGAAAGTGTAGAACAAGTAATGTAATTGAAAGAGACAATTAAAGAAATATTTACAATGTAAATTGCAAAATCCAAAAGCAAGACTTGAAGTATAAAATGCTACAAACCCTAACTAAACCCTAAGAGAGAATTCCCTAATCTACACTACTCCTACTCCTACTATGTGTTTTTCCTATCATAAGATGGCTTTCTTCATATGGCATGAAGTTCCCTTCATATAGCACTTGATTTCAGCATCCAAGCCTTCCAAAATTGGGCCAAAGGCCCCCAAAATCGCGCAGCACATGTTTCATTATCAAAATCACGTGCCGGGACCTGTGCGGACACACAGATGTGTGCATCCACACACTTAGCTGAAATCCTCCTGTGCGTACGCACAGGCACTTGTGCGCACGCACACGTCGCTGTGTGTGCTTTTCCTTGTTTTCTTCATGTTTTCTCCATTTTAGCTTGCTTTCTTCCACTTCTACCAAACCATTCTTGCCTCTAGGACCTGAAATCACTCAACAAACATATCACGGTATCGAATGGAATAAAAGTGGAATTAAATTGCTCAATTTAAGCACAAAAATGCATGTTTTCACATTTAGGTTCAATTTAGGGATCAAACACAAAAGTATGCTATTTTAGTGAATAAGTGTGAGTTTATATGATGAAACCCATCAAATTCAAGCTAAAATATATCGTCAAATATGGACTCATCAGCCAACTCCCGCGTATGCATGCCATACTAGAATGTGAAAAAGCTTATATGGTCCAAAAAACCAGTTTTTAAGCCAAATTTCAAACCTTTGTATCTTTTTTCACAAAATTCATTTTTCAACCATTCTTGAACTGTTGGAAATATTTATAAATAAATTTTCATAAAAATCTAGCTTTGCAAATTTTCTAATTTCGAGGACCAAGTTACGATTCGCCGAAGTTGGTCAAAATTGATTTTTTACCAAAAAATATAATTTACTAAATTTCCAAAGATTCACAAGCCTCATCAATTTCAACTCAACATAATGACTTCTAACCAATCCAAATTACTCATTCACATTTATTTATACTCAAACCTATGCAATTCACACATTCTAACCCTAAACCATTCAATTTTACAGTTCAACCTTAATTTTAATCTCAAACCAAACACTTCACAATTCAAACTTAATTTCAACCTCAAAGCAGCAATCTCACAATTCAACTTCAATCATAACCGTTCATCAACTTACCGGGCTTACCTTCACAGCCTCTGGCAAAATTCCACGGCCTCTAGTCAGATTTCACGGCCTCCGACCCAACATTTATCAATTCAATACAAATTCATATATGCAAAATCATTATCCAATGTCAATTCCATTCATACATTCACTATACATACTAATAAATTCAATCAAACCATTCAAGTTTAATATTAGGAGCATCTTAACCTATGAATTTTCATCACACCATACAGTACTTAAATAAAACTTAAATCGTACCTTTAATGACACTGGTTCACACCCAACACTTGAATTCTCCACTCCAAGGCTCACCCCAAAAGTTTCACAAGCAAATTTAAGTCCTCAAAGTGTGCCAAATTCGCCCAACAACACTAAGATTAATCTAGGGTTCATGAGATTTGATGAACAACAAGGATTTGGGGATTCCTTACCTTAACCCATGGAAATGATTGATGAACCTCACCAATAGCTCATACTAAAACACCCCTATAAACATCCAAAATCACAAGATTTCTCAATATCCAAAGCGAAATTTTGAATTTAGCATAAAATACGAAAATGGGGGTATTATAACTCAAGGTTCTTACCAAACTTTTTGGATAGAATTGAAGAGGATGAGAAGGGCTTCGCATGACCGCAAACCATGCGGCAATTAGAGTTCGAAATCACAAGTTATGATGGTTTGAGTGTTTTGGGAGCTAGGGTTTTATCTCAATCCATCTCTTCTCTTGCAGCTACATGGTGCGCGTAAATTGTGATCATCAACAATGGCGTCAAAGAGTTGGAGCTCTCAAATGTGAATCACACTTTGTCATAACTTCGCACAACTAACCAACAAGTGCACTGGGTCGTTCAAGTAATACCTTACGTGAGTAAGGGTCGATCCCACGGAGATTGTTGGTATGAAGCATGCTATGGTCATCTTGTAAATCTCAGTTAGACAGATTCAAATGGTTATAATGGTTTTTGAAAAAAAGGATAAATAAAACATAAAATAGAGATAAAGATACTTATGTAAATCATTGGTGGAAATTTTAGATAAGTGTATGGAGATGCTTGATCCCTCTTGAATCTCTGCTTTCCTACTGCTTTCATCCTCATCCTTCTTACTCCTTTCCATGGCAAGCTGTATGTAGGGCGTCACCGTTGTCAATCGCTACTTCCCATCCTCTCAGTGAAAATGGTCCAAATGCTCTGTCACAGCACGGCTAATCATCTGTCGGTTCTCGATCATATCGGAATAGAATCCAGTGATTCTTTTGTGTCTGTTACTACGCCTAACAATCGCGAGTTTGAAACTCGTCACAGTCATTCAATCCCTGAATCCTACTCGGAATACCACAGACAAGGTTTAGACTTTTTGGATTGTCAAGAATGCTGCCAATGGATTCTAGCTTATACCACGAAGACTCTAATTAAGGAATCCAAGAGATACTCATTCAATCGAAAGTAGAACGGAGGTGGTTGTCAGGCATGCGTTCATAGATTGAGAATGGTGATGAGTGTCATGGATCATCATATTCATCCAGTTAAAGTGCGAATGAATATCTTAGAACAAGAATAAGCATGTATTGAATAGAAAATAGTAGTAATTGCATTAATACTCGAGGTACAGCAGAGCTCCACACCTTAATCTATGGTGTGTAGAAACTCCACCGTTAAAAATACATAAGTGATGAAGGTCTAGGCATGGCCGAATGGCCAGCCTCCAAACGTGATCAATAGTCTCCTAAGATGAACAATTGATTAAAACTGAGACCAAAGATATCTAATACAATAGTAAAATGTCCTATTTATACTAGATTAGTTACTAGGGTTTACAGAAATAAGTCTTAGTGCAGAAATCCACTTCCGGAGCCCACTTTGGTATATGCTTTGGTCTGAGCTTGAGCTTTACACGTGCAAAGGCTTCTCTTGGGGTTAAACACCAAGTTGTAGTGTCTGTTTGGCGTTTAACTCTGGTTTGTGATGTGTTTCTGGCGTTTTACTCTAGAATGCAGCATGGAACTGGCGTTGAACGCCAGTTTACGTCGTCTAAACTCGAATAAAGTATAGACTATTATACATTGCTGGAAAGCCATGGATATCTACTTTCCAAAGCAGCTGAGAGCGTACCATTTGAAGTTCTGTTGCTCCAGAAAATCCATTTTGAGTGCAGTGAGGTCAGAATCCAACAGCATCAGCAGTCCTTTGTCAGCCTCCTATCAGATTTTTGCTCAGGTCCCTCAATTTCAGCCAGAAAATACCTGAAATCACAGAAAAAAACACAAACTCATAGAAAAGTCCAGAAATTTAAATTTTGAATAAAAACTAATAAAAACATCCCTAAAAGTAGCTAGATCCTACTAAAAACTACCTAAAAATAATGCCAAAAAGTGTATAAATTATCCGCTCATCACTGCACACTGTTGTGTTGTGCTGAAATGGCTTTAAAAGGCTATTTATATGTTGTGCTTGGGCCTGGTTCATCGGTTTAGCCCGTTTGCCCAATTTGGGCCAAAACTTTTAAAATTAGTATTTTACTTCTTGTTTTAATTATTTTTACTTTCCCAAATTAAAATTTAACTTTTTACTCCCTTTACTAACAATTAATTTTCTCAATCGCAGTACCGGACAGACTTAAGTCGATATTGCCGGCTAAAACGCCACTTCTCATTTTTGTGCCAAAAATGATGTTTTTCCTCTCGAAAAAATCCTACAAATCCAAATATCACATTTAAATTTTCAAATTATGAATCTAAATTTTTCCAACCTCGTTGGCCCTTGTTTAATTTATTATTTATTTAATTTTTGTTTAATTGGAGTGTTACATCCTATCCACCTGGTTTAGTTGCCTCAAATTCGTCTTCAAGTCACTATGCATCCTTGTTGTTCTTAGGGTTAGTCAAGAATCCGCGATTGAGTCGATAGTTTTCTCTCCCATATCGTGCAATCAAAACTAGCTTTGTTCCTAGCACCAACTCAACCTCAGGTTCACTATCCCTCGCCATACGGCTTGGATCTAAACCTTGTTTGTTCCTTAATCAATTTATATCTTTTGCGTTCCTCTACACTACAATTCATCAATATTGAATTCAACTACTCCTGCACTACTCATTCTACCTTCCTTCAGCAATAATTCAAACACCAAATCTGCATTCCTCATTCTTATTTACAACGTCATAACTTAAACCGAACTCGAGCCCATGCCATGCTCATTCGTTTCACTCTTAGCTTTCTCTAGATTTTTATCAATAGCTAATCTTATTATCAAGTTCACCTCACCCTTTTAAAACCTTCCCTAAGACTGAAGTTCACCACCCTTCACAGGTTTTCTCAATTCAACCTCTATACAACATTAACATTTCAATTTAACGTTTTCTAAATCTATCTTATAAAACTAATAATCTATCCCTTACAATCCAAGCAGAAATCCAATTACACCTATAACACTCTTCACAACCTACTCAGAATCAATCTAATCTTACAGCCATAATCAAACTTAATTTTTTGGAAATTGTTATTTACATTAACCCACTAAACTCTTCGAGTATTCAAGCCTAAGATATTTCTAGTCACCTTCTACAACTCCCATTCACAACTATCCTGTGTTAATACTTCCGTAAGCTTCCACTACGTTACTCTGATTATTAGCCACCAAGAATCCGATCATGCATTCATGTCATATTACCTTATCGGATCACAAAACCTAGGCTTACTTTTAAGCTTTCTCAACCTGACCTAAATAATGCTTACACCCATCCTAAGACTTAATCACAATCTCTTAAAATCTTTGATCTCTATACTCACATTACCTAATAATTCAAAATTTATAACATCAATTTTCTAAAAATAGTCATCATCCCATATCTGCACAATTATACAAATTCACAAACTTTCATTTCAAGTTCAAATCCAAGGTATACTAATGCCATCTACAAGCTTTCTCTCTTTTCAATCATTAATTTTCAATCAATTCAAACCAAAAAATCATACTCTCTAATTTTTTTTCATTTCTACCTACCTCAGCACCCAATAATTCACCAAATACCCAATGTTATCCTAAGTCACCATATAATCTGCTACTAAATCTAAATTCAAATGCAAATTTTGGCGTCTTCAATCGTAAATTAGCAACTTATCAGTCATTCAATATAGTTAACACATTACCACCAATCTCTTATTTACCTTTGAACAAAATGTTAGACCCAGTGGCATCTTCCACCGTTATAGCGTACGCATGGCCTTGCTGTTGGACTTTCCCAACATTCTGGTTAGCTTTCTCAGGACAGTTCCAAGACTTATGACCAACCCCTCCACAATTGTAGCACAATCCCAATCCGCCTCTGCATGGAGTGTTCGGATGGTATCTCCCACACCTCCTACAGGTCAAGTTATTCTGAGGTTGCTTTTCATACCTCCTTCCTTGATGATTGTTGTTGTTATTCCTTCAAAAATTGTTTTGGACTTCCTGAGGTTGTTGATTGTAACCTTCTCTTCTGAAGTTCTGGCCCCTTAGAGCAAAGGATCTTGCATGCTCCCGGTTGTGGCAGTCATGACGGTTGGTCCTTAGGATTTCAATCTTCTTAGAGCAATCCTCTCCATGCGGCTCTTAGTTACCAACTCCGCAAAGCTCTTGATCTCAAGAAGCGCCACAACTTGCATGATATCATCCTTTAAACCATCCTGGTACTTCATACATTTTTATTCCTCGTATCCTTCCGAAGCACCCTAACAAACCCTAAAAAAATGGCATAACTCTTCAAATTTTCTAGTATAAGAAGCCACCGTCATGGATCCTTGTTTCAGTTGTAGTAATTTCAACTCCTTAGCTTGTCTTGTAGAGTTCAGAAAGTACTAGCAAAACTCCTCTCTAAACACCTCCCAAGTGATTATCCCATCTCTGTTCCCTTGCTGCAATAGATAGTGAGCCTCTTGCCACCAATGTTGCACTTCCCAAGCCACCTGGCCCTCAGGTACTTGTGTTGCTTACACAACCATTTCCATTTCTTGAAACCAATTATCGGCCTCTGTCGGATCAGCGAGCCCTTGAAGATTGGGGGATTGACCTTTAGAAAAGTTTCTTAGGTCATCTGACTTCCCCCAATGTGATGGTTTCCGAGTCCATTACCATTCCCGTTCATTTTTTCCATGGCATGGTTAGCAGCCGCAGTATTTGCGTGCAACCTGTTCACAAGGGTAGTCATAGCATCCAAGAGCGCGGCTTGGTTATTCCTCGGTGTGCCTTCCATATTTTCTCCTTACATATGGATTCGACCATGCCCACGAGTTATCATTCGGGTCCTGTCCACACCAAACAAGCGATATCAAGGTGATCAGTCTCAATATCTTAAGTAAAATGCTTCAAATTCCCAAAAGTATACTCATGAACTTCAGGGTGAACCGACACCAGCATGAGGAACCTCTCAGGTGTTCAAGCACAAGCAAAATAGACAAAATAATACACAATTAAATTCAAGTATGTAACAACTCTAATTTTTGTACTAACGCGAGTTTTTCTTAAAATTATATTTTAAAGCAATTAGTTTTATTTTGATGAGTCGTCTTCGGATCCCGAAGTAAATAAATGATAATATAATTTTATTATTATGTTATTTATTTATTTTATTTGCTCTAGTTATAATGGAGCTGATATAAGTAATTATTGGTATTTCTTGATAAGCTTAGAGTTGCTAATGCTTCATCAAATATCCTTCATCCTCAAGTTATTAATATTATTTATATTAATAACTGATATATATTGAACCCTATATATGTTATTACTTGTGTTTTAATATATTCAGTTTCCATAATTATTTGTTTAAGATATTTATAACTTGAACTGCTGAATCAGCAACTCCAAAACATGACACCCAACCCATGATTAACCAAGCCATGACACCTAATCTATTCATGAAACAAATATCTTTCTATAATTACAAACCATCCATAGCCGAACTATATGGAGCAATGAAAGAAATATCATGACATTTAACCTTGCTTTAACAAATCATCCTCCCACCAAATAAATATCTTCTCCAATTACTCATCATCGTAACCAAATCACTTAGGAAGAAAAAGAAAGAAAAGCTGAGAGAGAGTGACATGAGGCCATGAAACCCTGAAACTTCCTTCCACGATTTCTTGCGATCCGTAACTCCAATAAAAAATCTAATCCGATAAAAGACTGTTTTACCCTTAATGTAATCCTTAGTCATTAGTTTAGTATTTAAATATTTTTACACCTCTCATTAAGGAGAGAATGCACACTTTACACATTTTTATGATTATATTTTCTATCAGTATGAGTTTCTAAACCTCCTAGATTCAAGGGAGGAGCCCTGCTGAGTTTTATGGATTAATAAAAGTATTACTGTTCTATTTCAATCCGAATTTGATTCTCTTTTCTAAGATGTATCTTCGTTCTTCATTCTAAGACCGCGTGCCTGACAACCACCCGTGTTCTTCTTGGGTTCGTGTGCTATGAAACTGGAAAGCATTGAACCACCAGCTTGATTATACATCTTTTATACGGCTAATCCATAACTTCGTTGGAGACTTCTCGAGACACCAGTTCAGCCAAGGTATGGGGAGATTAAAGTCTTTGTGGTAGAGGCTAGAACCCAAAGGTGCATCATTCTCTGATCCGGAAGATTCGACCTTGTCTGTGGCATTTTGAGTAGGATCATTAAGGAGGATGGATTGAAGGAGCTTCACCCTCAATGTGAATGGATCCACGCTAACCTTGGGGTTCAGATCTAGAGGAGCATTGGCGACCTCTCATCTGGCCTCAGTCACATACAGCATGCCGTAGAAAAAATCATTCACAGTTGAAGAAGACAGTAAGACCAGAATTAATCCAGAAGAACAAAGCAACTCTAAGCCTTAACCATCTTCTTATCATTATAAACATATCAACCTAGTTAAGTTCTTTTTATTCCTTTTATGATTTAAACGAAATCCAACAACTCTTCTATTTGCCTGAATAAGATCTACAAGATAACCATAACTTGCTTCAAATCACAATCCTCGTGGGATCGACCTTCACTCGCTCAGGTATTACTTAGACGACCCAGTGCATTTGCTGGTTCAGTTGTGTGGAAGTGTGGGATTCTGCGCACCAAGTTTTTGGCACCGTTGCTGGGGATTGTTTGAGTTTGGACAACTGACAGATTATCTTGTTGCTTAGATTAGGTATTGCCTTTAATTTTGTTAGAGTCTTTTATTTTATTTTTCTTTTTTTTTCGAAAAATCAAAAACTTTTTCAAAATTTTTTTTCTTTTCTTTATTTAATCTTTGTTTTTGGTTTGAGTCTTTTGTTTTTGTTCTTGTTGAAATTTTTGAATTTCTTTGTGTCTTTTTCTAAAAAATTTTCAGAATTGTGTCTTTCGTTTGAGTCTTGTGTCAATCTTTGAGTTTAGTGTCTTCTTGAGTTTTTTCTTTTAATTTTTCGAAAATTGTATCTTTGGTTTTCAAAAATTTGAAGTTTGGTATCCTTTGCATGTTCTTGTTTTCTTTGAATTCTTTGAGTTTTGCTCTTGGTGTTCTTCTTGATCTTCAAAGTGTTCTTGTTTTTCTTTCTGTTTTGATCATAAAATTTTTAAGTTTGGTGTCTTTTGGTGTTTTTCCTTTTAATTTTCAAAAATTTAGTATCTTAGATCTAAAAATTTTAAGTTTGGTATCTTTTTGTTGTTTTTCTCTTTCTTCATTAAATTCAAAAATAAAAAAAATAAAATATCTTTTCTTATCTTTAATTGCAATTTTCCAAAATTACAACCAATTTTTCAAATTTTAATTTCAAAATCATTATCTTATCTTATCTTAGTTTTAAATTTCAAAATTCAAATCTTTTCAAAATCATATCTTTCTCAAATTGCTATCTTATCTTTTTATCTTTCTTTAAAATTCAAAAATCTTATCTTATTTTATTTCAAATTCAAACTTTAAAATTCAATTTTAAATTTCAAATTCTAAAATCAAACCTTTTTCAAAATTTAAAAGTTCAAAATTTGAAATTTAAAATTCAAATTTCAAAATTCAAAATTTAAATTTCAAAATTCAAAATTCAAATTCAAATTTCAAATTTTAAATTTCAAATCTTTTTAAATTAGAAACTAACTTTTTGATTTTGATCTCAAATCTTTGTAATTTAAAACTTATCTTCTCTTAACTTTCTTATCTTATCTTTCTTATCTAATTTATCTTATCTTTTCTATCTTATCTTTTTTTAAATTTTAAAATTAAATCTTTTTTCAATTCTTATCTTATCTTGTTGACTTTTTCAAATATTTTAAAAATCAAATCTTTTCTAATCTTCTATCTTATCTTGTTTTCAAATCTTTCTTAATTAGTTACTTGTTCTCTCTCTTCTTTTTCAAAATTTTCTAACTAACTCTTCTCTCTCCTATTTTCGAAAATTATCTTCTATGACACTCTTCTATTTTCAAAAATTCATTATTTAATTTTCAATTATTTTTAATTAATCAACCTTTATTTTTGAATTAAATAAATAGATAAAATAAAATAAAAAAATATTTTAACTCTTGTTTATCTTTCTACTTCCCTTATTCGAATTCTTTTTCTCCTTGTTCTATCTCCATTCTACTTTCCTTTATCCCTCACATCTTACTGGGAGTTCTCTATCCTCTGGCATAGAAACTTCCTATCTTGTTGTATCTGTGTTTTCTTGTTTGTGACCAGGAATAGGGATAAAGAGCTTCTCTTTAGTCATTATCCTGAACCTGAAAGGACTTTAAGGAGGAGCTTACAATAAATTAAAGCACAACACTCCGGAAGAAACCTCTCAGGAAATTTTAAACAGGCAGATAACATGGCAGACGAACCCAATCATGAAGGAGAGGCAAGAAAGGTTCTTGGTGCTTTCACTATACCTACCTCTGATTTTAATGGCAGAAGTATCTCTCTACCTGCCATTGGAGCTAAAAACTTTGAGATTAAGCCTCAGTTAGTCTCTCTTCTGTAATAGAATTATAAGTTCCATGGACTTCCACTGGAAGATCCACACCAATTTTCCTCCTCAAAGAATGAGCAAAATCAGAGTGGAAGTTCAAACCTTCAGACAAAAAGAAGGTGAATCCCTCTATGAAGCTTGGGAAAGATACAAGCAACTGATCAGGAGGTGTCCTCCTAACATACTCTCAGAGTGGTCTATGCTATGTATCTTCTATGATGGTCTGTCTGAGATATCCAAAATATCATTGGACAACTCTGCAGGTGGATTACTCCACCTAAAGAAAACACCTGCAGAAGCTAGAGAACTCATTGAGATGATTGCAAACAACCAATTCATGCATACCTCTGAAATAAATCTTGTGAATAATGGGGTCTCTCAGAAGAAAAGAGATCTTGAAGTTGATACTCTGAATGCCATATTGGCTTAGAACAAGATCTTGACCCAGCAGGTCAATATGATCTCTTAGCATTTGACTAAAATGAAAGTTGTAGCTGGTAGCACTCAAGAAGCTTCTTCTAAAGTAGAAGCTTATGATCCTAATCAACCCACCATATAGGAAGTGAATTATATGGGAGAACCCTATGGAAACACTTACAACCCTTCATGGAAGAATCATCATAACCTTTCATGGAAGGATCAATAGAAGCCTCAGTAAGGCTTCAATAATAATCAAGGTGGAAGGAACCACAATAGGTTCAACAACAGGCCACCATTCCCATCTTCTCAAGGGAATATGGTGACTCCTAAGTAGAGCCTTTTTGACTTTGCCATTCTAGTCTCTAGCCTCTCTAAGACCACTCATAGTTTCATAACTGAAAAAGATACTCTATTAGAAATTTGGAGGAACAAATTGGTCAACTGAGCAAGAGAATCCCTGAGACTCCTCCTGATACTCTTCCTAGTAACACTGAAGTAAATCCAAGAGAAGAGTGCAAGGCGATCACTATAGAGGTAGAGGCCGAATTTGGAGAGAATGGGATGGAATTGAATACCATTAAGGAAGACCTCACTGGGCATTCAACACCAAACTGGCCAAGAGCCTGGCGCTGAACGCCAGCGAAGAAGCCCTCACTGGGCATTCAACGCCCAAGCAGGCAGGGACTCTGGCTCTGAACACCAGCAAGGACAGCTTTGCTGGGCGTTCAATGGCCAACTTGGTAAGAAACCTGGCATTTAACGCCAGTGAAGGGGTGCATGATGGGCGTTTAACGCCCAAAGAGCCACAAGAGCTGGTGTTAAACGCCAGTAATGACACACCCCCTGAGTTCTCAATACCCACTCAAGAAATCCCTATCCAAGAACTAAAGGAAACCAAGGCTCATATAAAGACTATAAAGGTTCCTTTGCATGAAATCTTGTAGTGTATGAGTTCTGATGAATACTCATCCTCTGATGAGGATGAGGACACTAGAGAATAGCAAGTTGCTCGGTACTTAGGATCTCTTATGAAGCTGAATGGCAAGTTATTTGGTACAAAGCCATTGGAGGAAGAACCTCCAGTGCTTTCCAAAGAACTCAATGTTTTGGTTCAACTAAATCTACCTCAAAAGCTCTTGGATCCTGGACGCTTCCTAATCCCTTGCACCATAGGCACCATGACTTTTTAGAAGGATCTATGTGACTTTGAGTCAAGTATAAATCTCATGCTACTCTCTGTAATGGAGAAGTTGGGAATCTTTGAGGTATAAGCTGCAAATATCTCACTAAAGATGGCAGACAAATTAATGAAAAAAGCATATGACTTAGTAGAGGATGTATTAGTGAAGGTTGAAAACATTTACATCCCTACAAACTTTATTATCTTAGATACTGGGAGAAGATGAGGATGAATCCATCATCTTTGGAAGACCTTTCCTAGTCATTGCCAATGTTATTATTGATGTAGCAAAGGGAGAACTGATTCTACAACAAAGAGATAATCACATCTGGTTTAAGATGCCTCACCCCAACTCTCCCTCTGAGATAACTGTGCAACACTTAGTGTTCCAACCATCTCTTTCAGTGTAAAGCTTTACTAAGCCCCCAAACATCAATTCTAAGTTTGGTATTGGGCAGCCATTAACAAGCACTGAAAGCAAAGGTACTCGGAAGAAAGTACCTAAAGGTTGGAAGGACAAGAAAGTCCCCACTGAAGGCATCTTAATTGGCATGAGAATTGTCTTCACCAAGAGACCAATCATATCACATATAGTGGGTTGTGTCCTGTCTCTAAAACATGTGGAGCTCATCCATGAGAAGACAGGAAGAAAGTTCACTGTAAGGGACAAAATTCTGAGCCCATATCATCTCCGTAAGGAGCTAAACGTCAAGCTAGTGACGTTAAAGAAGCACTTGTTGGGAGACAACCCAACCTTTTTTAGTTATTTCTATCTAATTTCTTAAGTTTATTTTTTTTAGTTATTTCTTTAGGTTCATGATCATGTGCAGTAGTAAGAATAGAGACAAAAAAAAGTTCAGCAGTAAAAATAGAACACTTTGGATGGAGTGTTGCTGGTGTTCAACGCTAGCCAAGAAGCTCTGGCTAAGCGTTCAACGCCTCAGATGGTAGCAAAGTTGGCATTAAATGCCAGCTATGGGCATATCCCTGGGTGTTCAAACACCTATGAAGAGGGCAGGGAATCTGAATTTTCTAGCATTTTAGGACTAGTGGGTCCCACAGCATCTTTACTTACCCCACTTCTTCCTTCTTACTTTTACACTTTCCCATACACTCTTCCCTATAAACCCTAGCCCAATCACATCCATATCACTTCCCCAAATCCATCAAAACTTCCACCATTCCTATAAACCCCAACCTAATCACATCCATATCACTTTCCCAAAACCATCATAAATCCCACCAACCCCCACCTAATTCAAAATCAAATTACCCTCCCATTTATTCCCCCCATGACTGAACTCAACCCTAGCCCACTCCTATAAATACCCCTCATTCTAACCCTTCATATACACACCTTTCATACACCTCAAAACCCCCTTGGCTGAATTTCCTTCTCCTTCCATCTCTATCTATTTTCTTCTTCTTCTTCTACTCCATTCTTCTCTTAAGTTTGGTTTTGGAAAAGCGTTGCTTTTTTCTTTCCATTACCAGTTATGGCACCCAAGGTTGGAGTATCCTCTAGAAAGAGGAAAGAAAAGGTCGTAGCCGCCACCTCCAAATCTTAGGAGATGGAGAGATTCATCACCAAACCCCACCAAGACCACTTCTATGAAATAATGGCAGAGAAGAAGGTGATCTCTGAGGTCCCTTTCAGTCTCAAGAAGAATGAGTATCTGGAAATCCGAAGAGAGATCCAGAGAAGAGGTTGGGAAGTCCTAACCAATCCCATCCAAGAGGTTGGGATCTTAATGGTGCAAGAGTTCTATGCTAATGCATGGGTCATAAAAATCTATGACATTAGTGTGAACCGAAATCCCAAGAATTGGAGCACCATAGTCCGAGGGAGAATCTTATATTTTAAACCAGAAAGTGTGAGGTTGGCGTTCAATTTGCCTCTGATGCAAGGAGACCCACATCCTTATACTAGGAGAGTCAACTTTGATCAGAGACTGGATCAAGTGCTCTCAAACATCTGTGTGGAAGAAGCACAGTGGAAAAGGAATTCCCAAGGCAAGCCTACTCAACTAAGAAGGCTTGACCTCAAGCCTGTAGCTAGAGGATGGTTGAAATTCATCTAACACTCTATCATCCCTACTAGCAATCGATCAAAAGTGACCATTAACAGAGCCATCATGATTCATTGCATCATGATTGGGAGTGAGGTGGAAGTACATGAGGTGACTCCTCAAGAACTGTACAAGATAGCTGAAAAGCCATCCACCAAAGCAAGGTTGGCATTCCCTCACCTCATATGTCACTTATACAATTCAGCTAGAATTGTGATAGAAGGAGACATCTTGATTGAGGAGGAGAAGCCCATCACTAAGAAGAAGATGTAGCAAACTAGAGAGCATGCAGATGAGCCTGTGCAGTCACCTCAACATGAGATCCCTGAGATGCCTCAAGGGATGTATTTCCCTCCTCAAAGCTATTGGGATCAAAGGCATACTTCTGTGGGAGAATTAAGCTCTAACATGAATCAGTTGAGGATGGAGCATCAAGAGCATTCCACCATCCTCAATAAAATTACAGAAGATCAAAGGGCTATGAGGGAAGAACAACAAAGACAAAGGAGTGACATTGAAGAGATCAAACACTACATTGGATTCTCAAGGAGGAGTACTAGCCGCCACCATTAAGGTGGATTCGTTCTCTTAATCCCCTATCCTTATGTCATTTTTTCTGTTATCTGTTATGCTTTATTGTTTGTTCTCTTATTCTTATTGCATGATCATTTCTTTCTATGTCTTAAAGTGATAAAATGTTCCATATCTCACCATTACTTAAAAGAAAATTCTATTTGAAAAGAATAGAGAGATGCATGAATTTCAAGTTATATAATAAGAATAGTTCAATTATCTTGATGTAGTGGCATTACTTTTTGTTTTCTGAATGTATGAATAAACAATGCATATTTGAAGTTGAAATTAAGAATGTTGGCTCTTGAAAGAACGATGAAAAAGGAAAAGTATTATTGGTAATCTGAAAAATCCAAAGAAAAAACCAAAATAAATAAAAAGCAGAAAAAGCCAATAGCTATTTAAACCAAAAGGCAAGTGCGAAAAGCCAATAACCCTTTAAACCAAATGACAAGGGTAAAAGGATCAAGGCTTTGTGCATCAATGGTTAGGAGGGCCTAAAAGGAATAAAATCCTGGCCTAAGCAACTCCCCATAGTTGTCCCTAACTATATGCTTGTGGTGTGAATGTGTCAAGTAAAAAGTTTGGGAATGAATAGTTAAAGTCGTGGTTCAAAGAAAAAAGAGCGTGCTTAAGAACTTTGGACACCTCTATCTGGGGATTCTAGCAAATCTGAATCACAATCCAAAAGGGTTCACCCAGTTAAGGTGTCTGTGGCATTTATGTATCCGGTGGTAATATTGGAAAACAATGGGCTTATGGTCACGGCCAAGACTCTAAAAGCTGTCTTCAAGAATAAAAAGAACTGAACTAGGAGACTCAATAATATAATATGGATTCTAAGTTCTTAAGGATGCCAACACTTCTGAGTTTCAAAGGATTTTGAGATGCCAAAACTATTCAGAAGCAAAAAGCTATTAAGTTCCACTAATCTAATTGAAATTGAGCTTCATTGGAAACTTTGAGATTTATTGTATCTTACTCTTCTTTTTATCCTACTGTGGTTTTAGTTGCTTGGGGACAAGCAACAGTTTAAGTTTGGTGTTGTGATGAGCGGATATAGTTTTTAGCATGTTTTATTTAATTTTTATTAAGTTTTCATACGTTTTAGTGTAAAATTCACATTTTTGGATTCTACTTTGAGTTTGTGTATTTTTATATAATTTAAGGTATTTTCTGACTGAAATTGAGGAGTTGGGGCAAAAGTCTGATTTAGAGACAGAGAAAGCACTGCAGATGTTGTCCGGATCTGACCTCGCACTCGAAAGAGCTTTTCTGGAGCTACAGAAGTTCAAATGGAGCAATCTCAATGGCTACGGAAAGCTAACATCCACAGCTTTCCAGTAATGTATAATAGTCCATACTTTCCTTCGAAATTGAAGGCCCAAAACTAGCATCCAATGCTAGCCTCCTGGCCTATTTTGGCGTCTGACGCCTATAAAAAACCCCTAGCCAGCGTTCAACGCCCTAGAGGCCTCTTAGCATGTAGATCTCAATAAAGCTCAGCCCAATCACTAACCAAGTGGGCCCCAGAAGTGGATTTTGGCACTAAAAGACTATTTTACCCTTCTTAATGTAATCCTTAGTCATTAGTTTAGTTTTTAAAGACTTTTACATCTCTCATTAAGGATATGTCGCACACTTTACACATTTTTATGATTGTATTTTCTATCAGTATGAGTTTCTAAACCTCCTAGGTTGAGGGGAGGAGCCCTGCTGAGTTTTATGGATTAATGAAAGTATTACTGTTCTATTTCAATCCGTATTTGATTCTCTATTCTAAGATGTATCTTCATTCTTCATTCTAAGACCGCGTGCCTAACAACCACTCCTGTTCTTCTTGGGTTCGTGTGACTACGTAACTGGAAATTATTGATCCTCTAGCTTGATTATACATCTCTTAGACGGCTAATCCACAACTTTGTTGGAGACTTCTCGAGACACCAATTCAGCCGAGGTATGGGGAGATTAGAGTCTTTGTGGTAAAGGCTAGAACCCAAAGGCGCAGCATTCTCTGATCTGGAAGATTCGACCTTGTTTGTGGTGTTTTGAGTAGGATCATTAAGGAGGATGGACTACAAGAGCTTCACCCTCAATCAGAATGGATCCACACTAACCCTGGGGTTCAGATATGGAGGAGCATTGATGACCTCTCAATCGGTGTCAGTGACATACAGCCTGCTATAGAAGAAATCATTCACAGTTGAAGAAGACAGTAAGACCAGAATTAATCCAAAAGAACAAAGCATCTCCAAGCCTTAACCATCTTCTTATTATTATAAACATATCAACCTAGTTAAGATTTCTTTATTCCTTTTATGCTTTTAACCACATCCAACAACTCTTCTATCTGCCTGATTAAGATATGCAAGATAACCATAGCTTGCTTCAAACCACAATCCTCGTGGGATCGACCCTGACTCGCTCAGGTATTACTTAGACGACTCAATGCACTTGCTGGTTTAGTTGTGTGAAAGTGTGGGATTCTACACACCAATGAACAACTAGTTGGGGTGTTTTAGAGATTTTGGGACTGTTGTGGTGTGGTATTTTGAGATCAATTTGATGAGGTTTGATAGCTGAGAGATTAAATTAAAAGTTACGAAGAATCGGTAACCGAAAAACTTGAAAATGGAGTTATATATCAAGTGGAATTTTTATGAAAAATAAAGGGAGGGTTTCGTTTTTTTTAGGGTAAAGAGAATAGCCAAGATCTTTTATTTTTTTAGAGTGAAAAATTTAATTTTATAAAAAAATCAAGTTAAAAGATTAGAAAAAAGGCGAGAGAAACGTGAGTGAAGAATGCTAAGTTGAATTATGATAAAGAATTAAAAGATTGGAGAAAAGATTAGTGAAAGAAAGAAGTAAGATAATAAAAGAGAAAGATGAGAAAGAAAAGAAAAGAAAAAGAATAAAAATGAGCTTATATGCTTACCCTATGGCTAATGAGCTCATCTGTTACGACATGTCCAGTAGCGAACCCTGAACAGTCCCAATGTGTGCGCGTCTTCCAAGAAGAATTTCACATCTTTAAGGAGGAACGTCCATAAAAGTATAAGTGTTCAAGCACAACTTGCAACACAGGATCAACAGAGTTTCCATCACATCCCGAAGCAAGCGGAATCACTCTACTTTATCTACTCGGGTAGGTACATTCAAAACTCAGATGAAATACCATTATCAAAGTGTCACATCCTGGAGCAAGCAGAATCACTCCAGTGTATCTACTCAGGCAATTACATTTTACCACATCCTGGAGCAAGTGGAATCACTCCACTGCATCTACCTAGGCAGTTGTACTTCATCAGACTCAGTATCATTATCACTTTCATCCTCGATCACTTTTCTCATAATCAGTCATCGTCATCCCTCATGATCATAACTATCCTATCCCAACCACGTCCCGTAGCAAGCAGAATCACTCTACCGCATCTACCCGAGCAGATACATTTCAACCTCAATCATTTATCACTATCTCCCAATATCATAATCCTCCTCATTATATCTCAATCATAATAAATCATCTTTACCAGTCATTCTCTTAATCATTTTCTTTATATCTTAATCATCACCAACTATTATCATCATCATGATTCAAGCTACACTTAGTTCATCATCCATCGATTCACTAACCCAAACCCATTATATCTTGTTCCTAGCTTCTCTATTCTTTATCACACCAGCTTTAGATTCTTATCGAGGTTTATAGATGTGTAGAAGGCTAAAAGAATAGTTAACGTTAAAATTCATGTTTTGAAAAATTGGGTGGTCATGCGTATGCATGAGTGCAAAATTTGGCATACTTGCATACACGGACCACTCTCCCGTACGCAAGAAATTTGGGCAATGAACGACGCTCACGTACGCATCACCATGTCTGCGTACGCATGGGTGTTGGACAGAGGCCAACTCCCGCATACGCACGGCAGTTTTTAGCATCCCTTACTATTTTTCTGGTTTAGTATACTTCTAGGCTTGGATTTCTATCTGTTGAAGTTTTAGGACTGCCTTGAAGAGTCGTATAGTCTTTTCATCATTTTGGGAATTTTCACTTTACAAGTACTGGACGTGATACTCCTCGTTGAGCGTGCCAATTTCTCTCTGCGAAGTGAATATTATCTTTTAGGTATGTTTATTTATGTTGAATCAAAATGAGTTTTAAATTGAAATGGTGAGGACGGTGATTAGATCTCACTCACGGTGGTTTGAAAAGCTGAGATTGAAGATTCTCTCTCTTGCTGTGATAAACAAGATGAGGTCAAGGATTTCCTCTCTTGTTGCGATGGGTAAGCAAGGTTGAGGATTTTCTCTCTTACTGCATGGGAGAATTCAATGGAAAAGGTTGAGGATTTCCTTCGATTCAATTTTTGGATTTGGTTTGAATGAGTTAGGTTAAGAATTTTCTATCGTTACATTACAGTCTCTCTCTGAATGGGAGGTTGAGTATTTCCTCCTGGAAAGTTGAGGATTTTCTCTCTAAAAAAACATACGATATTTTAATTCAATGTTTTGTTTCACATCTATGGCTCGTAAAATTAATCACACCATTGATAGTGGATCAGCACTACTAACATTCTCATGCAACGGACAAAATTACCATTCTATTGAGAGTTTGATTCTGAGGTCTAATGATAATCCTAAGTTTCCTCAAAATTACTACCTTTTTTTATTATGCTTTAAGTTACTTATAACAACCTATCACATTTGGAAGACTAACCATGATATGAATTAATGTTTGGAACTTACCATAATAAGAATTGTCAATCTCTTGCTGATATTGAGTGCTAAATTATCACATTGTTAAAAGGAATGCTAGATTTATATAACCCATTAGCAAATTGTCTTCGATCTACCACGGATAGATTCTAGCAAGATAGTTCAACCAAAATGAAATTAAGCCATATCAGAAGGGACAAGGATGATAAAAGATACAATCTTCCAGTAGCTTCTGAGATCACGATACTTATTGTTGGTGATATTGATGAATCCACACTTCATAGGGACATTGTTCTTGAGACAAAATCAAGCAAATTAAAAATGTTAGACGTACTTTATCCATTATACTTGGCTTTTTAATACCCTCTGATGTTCCTTTATAGTGAAGATGGATTTAGACCACGTATAGAGAATTCTTCATCCTTTGACATTTTCAGCACCAAAAAAAGAAAGCATATGAGCATGAGGGAACTCTTTTGCTACCTAATTCAGATGAGAATAGATAATTCTGGAATTATCATTTGTTCTAGAAAATTCTTCCAGCAGTTTGTTGATGCATACACCATGATTGAGTTTGAATGGTTGAGGTATTTTTGTAACAATCAACCAAAGCTCAGGGTTAATAAGTGCCATGTACTACATGAGTCCTTGGTCAGGGGTGAAGCAAATGTTGCTTCTTTCGGACAACGAATAATTCTTCCAGGAAGCTTTACAGGTAGTCCAAGATTGTAAAGATGCCTTTGCTTTTTGCAAGTAAGCGGGGCACCCAAGCTACTTTATCACTATTAGATGTAATACTGAATGAGATGAAATAAGACAACTTCTGCAAAGAACTAGTTTGAAGGCAAAAGATCGACCAAATATTTTTGCACAAATATTTAGTATCAAGTTAGATGAATTAATATCAGACTTCAAGCAAAGAGTTTTCTTTGGCAAGATATTAGAATGTAAATATTTTGTTTGTCATTTAATTTTTTTATAATTAATGCTTTTCTAACATAATTTTTAATTCACATGTATGCACTATTGAGTTCCAAAAATGTGGGCCACCTCATGCCCACATATTACTATTCATGCATCCTTATGTAAAGCCTAAATCTACTGATGATATAGACAAAGTTATTCAGCTAAGATACCAGACAAAACTTCTAGACCGAGACTGTATAAAGCTATTGAGAAGTTTATGGTATATGGTCCATGTGGTAGTCACAATAAAAATAACCCCTGCATGCTCAATGAGCGATGCATTAAGTTCTACCCCAAGCCATTTAGGTCAAGGACTATAATTGATGAATTCGAATTTTTCAAGTACAGAAGAATGGACAACAAAAGAATAATGACTAAGAGGAATTTAATTATAGACAACTCATTTGTTATCCTATACAATCTAGATTTATTACTTAAGTACGGGTACCATGTTAATGTTGAACATACATGTTAGACTTCTGCCATCAAATACCTCTTTAAGTACGTTCACAAGGGTAATGATAGGGTTACTACAACCTTTTACCAGTCTTCTGAGGATGGCAATGCAAAACAAGTAGTTGACGAGATACGTAATTATTATTATTGTAGATATATATATCTGCATGTAAGGTTGCATGGCGCATTTTTGGTTACGAGATACAAATGATAGAACCAACAGTTATACATTCGTCTTTACATTTACCCAGGGAACACTCAGTTGTTTTTTGGGATAACGATAACATTATAGATGTCATCAACAGGGTAAATAGAAATCTTGGGAAGCTGTAGCAAGAATGGCAGCTGATTGCATGCATCAATATGCTCAGTCCTTAACATATAGTGAATTTCCAACCAAATTTGACTAAAAAGATGAAGCCTCAATGTGGACCCCTAGGAAGCAAGGATTTTCTACTGGTAGGCTAACTCATGTACCACGTAGTAATGGTGCGAATTATTACTTAAGGCTATTATTAAACATAAAGAAAGGATGCATGAGCTTTAGACACCTACCTATAGTTAATGGTGTTGTGTACGATACATTTAAGGAGACGTACTATGTGTTAGGATTGCTACAAGAGAATAAAGTGTTTGTCAATGTTATTCTAAAAGCAAGTTCCTGGGCATATGCATCCTACGTAAGGGATCTCTTTGTAGTATTATTGCCATCTAACAACATTTGTAGACCTAATTTTATCTGAAAATGGTGTCACAAACAGTTATCAAAAGATATATTATACTCATATAGAAAGATTACTCTTAATCTAGGTAATCAATGATCTACCTATTATTATTACTCAAATCCCATATGTTGATACCGATTATAAGCTAAATTCTCATTTTTCTTCTTATTGTAACATCATGTAGATCTCATCATGACCGAAGAGCAAATAATTAACATTACTCTGAGTAAAATAGAGAAAAAAGTTATAATCCAATGGAAGATCATTAAGAGAGTTTACAGATATGTCATTCCCCGAGATTCAACACGTTGATATCCTTCAAGAGCGTATTATAATGGATGAGTTATGTAAAAACCAGAAAAACTGCTTTAATAAAATAATATTTTAATTGTCCGAAACAGGTTCAAAAATATAAAATTATTTTTTTAAATATAAAGGTGAAATTTGAATTCAATGAATTTTTCTGAATCGGAAAATGTATCTTTTGTGAAAAATTTTTGTAAAAATGCGTACCGGTGCTTAAGCCGGTAGTACCAGCTCTAATCTATCCAGTACTATATATTGAGAAAAATAAGATTTTGAAAATTGAATTTATTGTTTTAGAAAGACAAAAATAATTTAGAATTGAAAATCGGGTACTAATCTTAAAAGTATTAGCCCAAAGTTGGGTCAAACGGACCTAAAATGCTAAAGAGTTAGACTGGGCCCAAGTTGAACCAAGGTCCAACATATATATACCCTTTTAATGATCTTTCAGCTCATTTCTTCGCCAAGAAAGAGTGAGGGTTCAAGCAAGAGAGAAGAAGAGAGGGTACTATTCACCTTCTTCTTCATTTGGCCATATCTCACTCTCCGGAGTTCCAATTGACAAGCCGTTTGCAGCCACGCGAAGCTCTCGCCAAGCCCATCATTTTTAACTAAGTTTTCTTGGTAAG
This sequence comes from Arachis duranensis, assembly GCF_000817695.3. NCBI lineage: Eukaryota > Viridiplantae > Streptophyta > Magnoliopsida > Fabales > Fabaceae > Arachis > Arachis duranensis. The sequence continues at coordinate 32,759,549 of NC_029775.3, forward strand.
AAAATCTTTTTCTAGCTCTAATTTTATTCCCCTAGCCCAAAACTAAAAAATGGCTTTGGAATTTTGAGTTTCTTTGTGTTCTTGTTGTTTAGGTGTAATCTAACTTGGGTGAGTAGTGTGTTTTATCCCAAAATTCGTTGGATAAGGTAAGATATCACTAAACCCTTGAGTTTAGTTGCATGTTATAAACCCTAACATTGATTCTTGTTGTTCTTCATGTTATAAAGTGTTCTTGGTGTTGTTTGGTGTTGAGTTGAGGCTTGGAAAGCTTATGGTGTAGTGGTTTTATGCATAGAGGATAATTGGCCAAAGTATGATTTTGGTTTTCTTTATGTAATATGTAATATTTCATGAAACTTAGACTAGTAGACCTTAGGATAGGATTGAATTAATGATAATTAATGATGATTGTGATGTTGATAAGGGGTATGGTGGTTATTAGTGTTAATGATATATGATGATGTTGGTTGATGTTGATGAGTGTTTATGATGATTGTGGTAATATAAATGTTGATAATGATTGCTAATGTTAAGGTTAGTTGATGAGAAGCATGAATATTGGTATTGATGACAATTGGTGAAGGATGTGAGTTTTATGAGGTTAAATTTGAGCAATAAAGATTATGATAGATTTGGTTAATGTTAGATATTATTTGGTGATTATTATTAATATTGATGAGGATTTGTATTGGTTGTTGATGTTGTTGTTGGTTGCTGATGATTATGAGTTTTGATAATATATTGTGGAATACTTGGATGGTTTAGGGAGGTGATATGATGTTGAGATAAACAGAAGTGTGCGGATATATGTGGAATGACTTAGTGCTATTTTGGGTTATGAACTCTTGGTTTACGGTTGAGGATTTGGAAAAATTGAGGGTTGGTGCTTTTTGGGTAAAAGCTTGTTTTTAACCAACTTCAAGAGATCATAACTTGAGCCTCAGATTTTGAAATTATATAATTTTTATTTCAAAGTAAAGATGATTTGAAGAGCTTTAAAATGATATAAAATTTGAGAAAAACGGAATTTTGTAGTGAAAGTTATGAACGTTGAAAATTAGGGTAAAAAATATGAATTTTGTGATGTTGCAGAAAATTTGGAAATCTGTCATGTGCGCCCACTGATGCGTGAGCATCTTTTCTAACTTTTCCTATTGAATTTGCATTTGAATTATTAAGTTTAATCAAGATTTAAATACTTTTTTACCTATATGAATGCTACTTTGAGTTGTGTGCAATTTTGTTTATTTCAGGTAGCATTCTGATAGATTTGACGAAGTTTTATAGAAGAAAAGAAAGTGAATGATGTTGTCAACCCTAACCTCTTTGTACTCCAACAGAAATAACTTCAGCTATAGAGGTCCAATTAACATGATTCTAGTCGTATTAGAAAGCTAACTTCTAGAGCTTTCTAATGATGTATAATAGTGTATACTTCTTCTCTAACCTGTACAGCCATGTCGGCACCTAACTTAGAAAATCCCAAGTTAGGCGCCGGAGGAAGACAAAGGCTTATAATGCGTGTTGCCAAGGCAACGCCTAACTTGGGATTTCACAAGTTAGGCACTAGGAAGACAAAAGCGCATGATTCCATTCAGCCAAGGCAGCACCTAACTTCACTTTTTTGAAGTTAGGCACCAAGCAAGCCAAAGTCAATGGTCCCCACTTGATGAAGAGAACTAGAGAAGCACGAGAATATTTCACTATTTATTTATGTAATCTTATTTTATTTTAATTAGAAATAGAAAAAATCTTATTTAGTTTTAGAAATGATATTTTACATTAATTAGGATTAGATATAAAAGGAGAAGAGATCTTGACCTAGGGTTTCTCTTCTTCGTCCTCTCCTACTCCTCTGAATTTTCATTCCACACTTTCGTACTTTTCTCTACGAGGGTTTATTTTCTCCATGAGGAATTAAGACTCCATTGTTAAGGTTAGGAGCTCTATTTACTTTGATGGATTAATAATTATTTGCTCTTCTACTCTTGATTAATGCTTTGATTATTGTTTAAGAATTGGTTTCGTTCTTCATCCTAAGAATTAGTGATTATTGGAAAATAACTCTAATTCAACTTGAATTCTATTTGAATCTTGGAAAAGTCATATTATTAGAATTACATCTTGAAATTAATTCCTCACAACTCTCTATTTTTCTGGATTTAACGCGATACGTCACATATAATCGTCTTATTTTTTGCTATCTAGGGTTTGTGTGGCACATAAACTAGTTTTGAACTTAACCCTCTAATCGGAATCAAGTGACCAAGGAATTGGTGGTTGATGAAGGTTAGAGAAGACTAAAAATGTCTAAGGAATTAGGGTTTAGTCACATATAGTTTGCCATGAACATAATCTTTGCATGATCAAGGTAGTTAACATTGAATATTAATCTGGAAATTTAAATATCTCTGACACCTTAACTATTTTTATCACCGACGCACACCTCTGTGTATACACGCATAATAGAGCAGGTGTTTCAAGTTGTGCGTACGCACAACATCATGCGTACCCATAGGTCGGAAAAGCCTTCTGGTGCGTGCGTACGCACACAACCCTATGCATACGCATATGCCCTATTTTTCACCTAAAACCCTATTTTTAACTGTTTTACCTTTTCGGAAAGCTTTTAAACTTTTGTGACACTTGTTTAAAATCTTTTTGCTAGTTTTTAGACTTTGAATCAAGGGAGAACACAATAAGTAAATTAAAAATGAGTATTTTAGTTATGAGTTTAGAGTCGGTGACATAGGTTTTGGAAGGTTGTAGATGAAATTGGTGAATGTTGAGTTGTGAAGTATTCGTCGAATAGATTTTGAGAAATGAGAATGCTTCGGATAGATTTGAGAAATTGAAAAGTAATTATGTATGTTTATGATGAGGTTGAATCCTGAAAAAGAATGATGATTGAAGTGTGCCATGAACTATATCCTTGGAAAGATAGTGTGCAGGGCACTATATCCCTGGTATTGAATTATGATTGATAACCTTTTCTGCCGCAAAAGTGTGCCAGGAACTATATCCTCGGAACAAAAGCATGTCAGGCGCTATATCCTCAGGCATGCCAGAAAGGCAACATCCAAAAAAATGTGTCGGGATGGCAATTATGCACTGACAAGTGATATCACGAGCCACTAGGACAGGCATTCATCATGTGCATGTTCTCTCTGTTTGTTTGCTTTGTCTAATTTCAATTGTGCCTACATGTATCATATGCCTATTTGTTAATTGTTCTACTTGTTGTATATGTACTTTACTTGTGCTTTACTTGTTTGCATTACTTGTGCTTTCTACTAGATTTGAGGAGGATTGGTAGGCGGTGGCGATGGAATTACACGGAGGGTAGGTTGGCGAAGGCTGTGGGACAACGGTGACTAGTTTAGTTAAAAATCCCCTAAGTTAGACTACTGGTGCACGGAAATGTGATCACACCTTTCACAATCCCGATACAAATAACCAGCAAGTGCACTGGGTCGTCCAAGTAATAAAACCTTACACGAGTAAGGGTCGATCCCACAGAGATTGCCAGCTTAAAGCAAGTTATGGTCATCCTGTAAATCTTAGTCAGGTGGATTCAATTGGTTATGAGTTTTGATAATTGAAAGATATATAAAACGTAAGATAAAATAAAGACACTTATGTAATTCATTGGTGGGAATTTCAGATAAGCGTTTGGAGATGCTTTTTTGCTTATGAACCTCTGCTTTCCTATTGTCTTCATCCAATCATGCGTGCTCCCTTCCATGGCAAGCTGTATATTGGTGGATCACCATTGTCAATGGCTACCATCCGTCCTCTCAGTGAAAATGGTCCAGCTACGGTTTCTATACGGCTAATCAACTGTCGGATCTCTCGTCTCGGATGAAAAATACCAGGCACAGCTACCACACGGCTAATCATCTATCGGTTCTCACTTGTGTTGGAATAGGATCTCTCTATCCTTTTGCACACTGTCACTGCGCCCAACATTCGTGAGTTTGATGCTAGTCACAGTCATCTATTTCCAGATCCTACTCGGGATACCACAGACAAGGTTTAGACTTTTCGGATCTCAAGAATGATGCCAATTGGTTCTAGCCTATACCACGAAGGTTCTAATCTCATGGACTCGGTCCATGGATTAGAGACCTAAGAGACTATACTCCGGCTGTTGTCCAATGACTACGTTGAATATCATGTATACCGCTTGTGGTTGTCAGGCACGCGGATCTTGGCTAAGCGAATAACGAAGATAGTGGGTGATTGTCACGGGTCACCCCTTCATTCTGACTTAACTAAATTAAGTACGAGATATATCTTGGAGAAGAAGTAAGCATGAACTGAAAGAGAAACAATAGTACTTGCATTAATTCATGAAGAACACCAGAGCTACGCACCTTAATCTTTGAGGTGTAGAAACTCCACCGTTGGAAAATACATAAGATAAAAAGGTCTAGGCATGGCCGAATGGACAGCCTCCCAAAATATGAAATATCGCCTCTAAGTGATCAAAAGATCAAAAGATGATCCAAAGATCAAATACAATAGTAAAAAGTGCTATTTATACTAAACTAGTTACTAGGGATTACAGAAAATAAGTAACTAAGTGCAGATAGTGCAGAAATCCACTTCTGGGGACCACTTGGTGTGTGCTTGGGCTGAGCATTGAGCTTTACACGTGCATAGGCTTTTTCTGGAGTTAAAATCCATCTTGGATGCCAGGTTGGGCGTTTAACTCCAGTTCTTGTTCCAGTTCCGGCGTTTTACGCCAGAAAAGGGTCTTTGGTGGGCGTTTTGACGCCAGTTTGGGCCATCAAATATCAAGCAAATTATGGACTATTATACATTGCTAGAAAGCCCAAGATGTTAGCTTTCCAGCCCAATTCAGAGCTCGCCAATTGAAGTTCTATAGCTCCAGAAAAACGCATTTGAGTGCAGGGAGGTCAGGATCCAACAACATCTGCAGTCCTTTCTCAGTCTCTGAATCAGATTTTTGCTCAGGTCCCTCAATTTCAGCCAGAAAATACCTGAAATTATAGAAAAACACACAAACTCATAGTAAAGTCCATAATTGTGAATTTTGCATAAAAACTAATATAAATATAACAAAAAGTGACTAAAACATACTAAAAACTACCTAAAAACAATGCCAAAAAGCGTATAAATTATCCGCTCATCAACTACCCTAATTATGGTTTATATTTTATATTTCGTTAAGCTTGAATCTCTGTTTGATGTGAAGTTCTAGGATTGCCTTTGGCGTCTCGGAATCTTATATTTATATATTGGGCACTGATATTATAATGAGAACCTCCGGTTCTCATGCCATATTTTGTTGCTATTTTTCAGATGCAGGTCGCAACCCACCGGATGGTGACAGAGCGGAAGATCTCTTGATATTTCTTTTGTATTTCGGTTATTATTTTGTATATTTCCCACTTTTGTATCATAAACTTTATTGCTTTAGAGGCTTTGATTCTAAAAACTTTGAGAGATAGGTTATTGCTATTTTAGACTTCAAAACTCTGTTGTATTCTGTTTGACTAGCCGGCCTAAACTTCACAGGTTGTGACTCGTTTCCTTTTGTATATCATATTTATATATGTCTTGACTATTATTGTATATTGTTGTATCTTGTGCCTTTACACTTATAGTTGATCATATGCTAATGTTTCGCATATATAATTCCCCTTTATGCGACTTTGAGTTTATTTCCTTCATAGGGATTCTACTTATATAAATCCTTGAAATATATTTTATAATAAGAGCTTTAGAACTGTCGTGGCACTTTGTTATCCTTCGCTTTAGGCATGACGTAAGCCTTATATAGGATTATAGGGTGTTACAAGTTAAGCTTTGATACTGATGCTCTTAAGGATGAGTTAAAGAGATACCTTGCAGAGATGAACATTGAGTAAAATCAACCTTTGATCGAGGGATTCAAGCAGTAAATCTTAATGCTGGAGGACTATTCTTTGTATGTGAATATGGGGACACTAGTAAGATATACCTATACAAGAGCCTGGCTACTACTATTCTTAATAAAGGTGAGATTGTATTGATTATTGCGTCCAGTAGAATAGCTTTTCTTTTATTACTAAAAGGCCAAACTGCTCATTCTAGATTCAAGATACCACTTGATTTAAATAAAGATTTTGTTTGTAGCATAAAACAAGGGACCCGTTAGCAAAGCTTATTTGCAGGTTAAAGATTATCATATGGGATGAAGTTCCAATGTTGAATACGTTATACTTTGAAGCTCTGAACAAGTGCTTGAAGAACATTCTGAGATTTAAAGAATGTTATAACTCTGATCTACCATTTGGTGGCCAAGTTGTTGTGTTAGGCAGGAACTTTAGACAGATTCTTCCGTTATTCCAATGGGCTCTCAAGAAGACATTATACAAGCATCCATTAATGCATCATATTTATGGCAATTCTGTAATTTGATCACCCTAACCAGGAATATGCGTCTAATGTCATTAGCCGGTGATACCAGTCAGTAGGAGGTTAAGGACTTTGCAGATTGGCTGCTATAAATTGGGGATGCTTTAGCGGGGGATTTAATCGATGGTGAGTCTGAGGTAGCTTGGTGGCATACTCATTGAAGACACGAGATGTGTTTGATTTTCTAATAAGTTTTGCATATCCAAAGCTCGATATTAGTCACCGTGAACCAAGATCTTTCAAGGATAGGACAATACTTGCTCCCACGTTGGATGTTGTCAACGATGTCAATAATTAGTTAATAAATGTACTAGAAGGTGACAAAAAGATATATCTTATTAGCTCTGCCTCAGTTTGTATCAAAGAAGGCAGCATGGAATTTGAGTTGAGTACATTTACACCAGAGGTACTTAATGCTATCAACTATTCTGGCTTACCAACCCGACCACCAATTAGTTCTTAAAGAAAGTGTCCCTGTTATGCTACTGAGGAACATAAACCAATCTAAAGGTCTTTGTAATGGCACATGACTTCAAGTAAAGAGGTTACGTCGGCACGTTATAGAGTGCATAATTTTTGCGGGGACAGCAAAGGCGATGTTGTACTGATACTGCACATGAACCTTATTTCAAATAGGTCAATTCTATGGTGTCTTTTGTTTGGTACTTAACTTTTGCTTCAGTTACTTTTTTTAGTAATTTTAAAATATTTAAAATTTTTTAACTTTTATATTTTTAAATTTAAAATTAATTATTTTATCTATTTTAATAATTAGACAATACTTTTTAGGCACTATAGCAAACATCTTTTCAATAATCAAACATACACCTCCATTCAGATTTCAGGAAAGGCAGTTCCTGATTATTGTTTCTTTTGCAATGACCATAAACAAGTATTAAAGTCAAATCCTCAGTACCGTAGGATTATACCTACCAAAGCCGGTGTTCACACACGGACAACATATGTTGCTATGTCCAGGTAAAATCAAAGAAAAGCACGAGAGTTCTCATTCAGAAATAACTATATATAAAAAAATTAATTTTACTACTACAATTAATTCCAATATTAAAATTGTAAAACCTAGTTGATAATGAGAATAATAAATAATAATGAGAATAAAATTTTAATTTATATAAACAAGCTAATATTATTTTTAATTTGTAAAAGTCTATTATTGAAGTCCAAATCCAAGATGTTATTGTAAAATAAATAATTATGTAGATAAAAGAAATTAATTTTACCGAAACTAATTCTAGTATTATATTAAAATTATAAAATTTTATTGATAATAAAAATAATAAATTACAATGAAAATAAAATTTTAATTTGTATGAATAAGTCAATAAGACTTTTCATTTATAAAAATTTATTGAAGTCTAAATCTAAAATATTAATGTTTAAAATTAAAAATAATTGTTGAATAAATGTAAAAAATGAGAATTAATTCTACAAATTTAATGTTAAAATGTATTGAATTAATTCTACAAATTTAATGTAAAAATCAAACACTAAAATTAATTGAATTACATTTATTTTTTTCATATTAATTCTCGTAATTCTTTTTTAAAATTTCTCGGGCCACGACCCTATTATCCGAACTAAGCCCCGCCCTGGGAGCGGAGGTTTTCCAAAATTATGATATTAAAATAATATATTCAA
>NC_029775.3:32767698-32769730 GCF_000817695.3 Arachis duranensis
GCCACCAAAAAATATTGAAAGTCACCAAAAAAAATGGTTTGTTTTTTAGCTGGTAAGTCCTTTTGAACGGTGATATTGTTGCTTCGTTTAAAATTTTAGAAGCTGATTTAGGAGGTCTCCATCGAATTCCATTAGCATACGACATTCAAGTTAGTGATATAAGAGGATATTTTTAAACATGGCTCAGAAAGCTGACTTTCTTTCATGAAACGTTATGCGGGCCGTTAAAATTAAAGGATGTTAATAGATTTATTAGTGTTTTAAAAATCGAATCAAATCAGGCGATTCGACTAAATTAACTAAAAATCGGTCTTCTAATCAATCTAATTAACATAAAAAATTGTCTGATAAAAAATTAACGAAAAAATTGGTCGAATCGATGATAAAATAACGAATCAGACAATTTTTTAACGGTTTTTCTAAATTTAATTTAAAAAAAAGAAAAAAATCATTCAGCATATCAAAGCATGACTTTTTAGTTCTCTCTCCCTCGTACAAAAATTCTAACCCACTACCCCCTCTCTCTCTCAGCCAACAGCAGCAGTCGCCACCGCCTCCGTCGTTGTCGAACTATTCTCGTCGGTCAAAGGATGCCGTCGCCGCCAACAGCGACAAACAGAGGGTCAACTCGAAGCTCTTGGCCATCCATCCTCTTCTCCTCCACGCCGTCGCCTCTAGACTTGCATATTGAAGCTCATGGCCATCTTCTACTCTTCTCTACGTCGTCGTCGTGGTCATGGAATTACAGATCGAGGCACTGTTAGTTTGAATCCTATCCCCATCTCTGTCTTGCCGTTCTTCTCTCCCAGTAGTTGAGTTTCGTTTCTCCCTCATCTTTGTCTCTGTCTCTATCTCGCTATTCCTCCCTTGTTTCTGTTTCTATCTCATCGCTCCTCTTTTGCCGGCAGTTAAGTTTCGTACCAACCTCGTTTGTTTCGAAGTTTATGATTCTGAGTTTGTATGATTCTTGAATCGAATAATGTTTATGGTTATGAGTATGCACGGCTGAAATTTATGTTTGCTTCAATTTATGTTTGTTTATTTACTGATTAGGAGTTAGTGTGATTATTGAGTTGTTATTTTCTGATTATTGGTTCCTATTTTTTTGTTTTTTTTTGTTCTAAGTTAAGGTTATTGGTGGTGTGATTGTTGAATTTGAATTTGCTTTTACTTAATTTTTGTTTTTGATATTTGTGAATTCTTTGATTTTTCTGTATTTAGATTGTGAATGTTTATTCTGAATATTTATGCAGATTATTTTATTAGGATTTTAGAATTAATTAAAAATTTTAAATATTTAAAATTATTTATGCTGATTAAAATTTATGCTGAGTATTTTATTTGAATACTTAAGATTGTATATTAAATTTTTAATAATTTTATTGTATATTTAATTAAATTGGTTTAATTATGGTTCGATTTCAATTAAATTATTAAATTATAAATTAGTTATTTGACCGATTCAATGATCAGTTTGATTTTTACAATCTTGCAATTTATTATTTTCGTGCATGGCACAGGAGTATACACTAATGTAAAAGTAAAAGAAGCTATTAGAATAAGGGCAGTGCTAGATGATGAAAGAAATATTTTTCTTTAGCTACTAAAGAGACATAAAGACATTAGCTGCTGAACACGTGTTATCTTATTCTCTGAAAGACGGCACGTCCTGACTAGAAGCGGAAGCTACAGACTGTGACCAATGAAAAAAAATTAATCTATAATTTTGTGTTAATGATTATGATTATATTTTTGGCCTTTTTTATTTTGGACCCAATAACATTTTTTGCAGTTGGACTTTGTTGCCACATAGATAGATTGGGATAGACAAAGATGGGTTCGCCAATGATAGCTTAAATTAGACATAGGTTCTTGATTCTTAGACACCGCTTATTAATTTAGGGTCTCTTTTTATTGATGACCAAAATAGAGTGTCTGTACCCTATAAAATCATAATGTTCTAGCTCCTCTCTCTTTGGGCTTAAGCCCCGTTTATTAATAATAATAATAATAATAATAATAATACCTATGT
>NC_029775.3:32769764-32774914 GCF_000817695.3 Arachis duranensis
AAAAGAAGGCATTACAAAAAAATAAAATATTTGTAATAAAAATTTTGTAACAAATTTAAAATTATTACAAAAGATTATTTTTTGCAACAAAAATTAGTGATTGTTACATAAAAATAATGTTGTGTAACAATAATATAATTTGTTACAAAATATTTTGATATTTTGTAACGACTTAATTATTTTGTTACAAATTATATTGATTTTTGTAACGAATTAATGTTTTGTTACAAAATTTTATAATATTTTGTAACAAAAAATGAAATTCTTGCAAAAGTTTAATTTTTAATAATAATCAAGTCTTAAATGTTGACTAAAAATTAATTTTTTAAATTAAAAAAATTAATTGTTAAACATAAATAAAAATAGTTAAATTTAAAAATAAAAACAAATATAAAAAATAAAAACCCTAATTCTAACTCTCACTTTCACTCTTCATTCTACTGTTTGCTACCTTTGTCTACTCTCACTGTCTTTACGGCTCTACCTCTCACACTCAAGGTCACCGTCTCATTGCAGGAGGCAAAACCGTCGTCGCTGCTTTGTTGGGTCACCCTCTTTCTCTTATTTAAAATAAATTTATAACAAATATTATTTTTTTGTTTCATTACCACTCTAAAATTTAAAATATTTTTTATATTTAGACAAACTTTTGAAAAATTTTCTTAAAAACAAAATATAGAGCTCTGATTTTTTCTTCTCTCTACTAGTCCTAAATTCACTATAACCCAACACTCATCATTAAGCCTGTAAAATTTTTGATTGTTAGAAAATAAATAATAAATTATTTGTGATTTATTATAGTTATTCATGATTTTATTTTCAAAAAATTATTTATCAAAAAATAATTAAATTAAAATGATGAGATTTTGAATTTAAAATTAATTAAAACTTGTATAATTTTTATAAATATTTAGAATTTTTTATTTAAAATTTAAAACATTAATAATTTAATTACTCCTAATTTTATTAAAAATACTTACTCTATACCTTAATTTTATTGAAATTCTCAAATAAAAACTTAGGCCCACACACACATATTTAGCCCCTCACCATACACACATGCACACACACGGAAAGAAACCCACTCTTTGGCTCTCACTATGCACTATGTACTCTCGAAGAAACTCTATCCTAACACCTCCCCAGCCGGCGAACCCATATCCTTCCAACAGCGCCGGCAAACCCCTTCCTTCTACCACCTCCCAGCGCCGCTGAACCCTTCCTCCCAGTGCCGCTTCTCCTTGCTCCTTTCTCGCTCACACACAAACTCCTATCTCTCGCTCACTGTCTCTCACTCATGCACACTCCTCTCTCAGTCACAGTCCTTTAATCCTGTCAGCCGTAGAGGTCCAGCTGTCTAGCAACCGCCGTTTCTGTCTCGTTGGCCGTCGATGCCTCACGCCGTTCAGAAGCCGCGTCTCTCAGCATCGTCATTCTTAGCACCATCGATCTCAGCAGTTGCATCATCCTTAATGTCGTGGTTCTTGGTGCACGAAACTTGCTCCGCAGAATTGGCACAGATAGACCGACAAGTATACCAAGTCGTCCAAGTAATACCTGAGGTAAGTCAGGGTCAATCCCATGAGAATTGTTGCTTTAAGCAAGCAGTGGACACCTTGCAGATCTTAGTTAGGCGGATAGAAAATTACAAGTTGTCACGGAAAAAAGAATAAAACAAAATAAATAAATAAAAGTTACTGGATAGATAGGAATTCAATGGTATAGAATGGTTGAGGCTTCGGAGATGCTTTGTCTTTCCGAATTAACTTTTCTTACTGTCTTCTTCAATAACCATTTAATTCCTTCAATGGCAGTCGTAAGTGATTAACTCATGTCCTCTCATCAAATTAACCTCCTCTACTGCAGCGATCCACCACGTTGAGATGACTCATGTCCTCTCATCAAGCCACCTCTAGGTTTCTCACTGTAGCAAAAGATGAAGCTCTAAGCAGTCCACTCCCATTCACAATCATACTCAAGGTGCCACAGACAAGGCAGATCTTCTGGATTAGAAAGTGCCGCATCTCTAACTCTAGCCTTAACGCCACAGAAACTTCATGCACCCATAGTTAACGGGATTATATGTTGCATATCCAAAGTTACTCAGATTCTCTATACGAATCCGCAATGCAATCTCTAGCTTTAGCTCAATGCTATCCGGGTCAGGATTTGCACGAAACCCAAGTTGAACAAGGGTGATTGTTACGGGTCACCCTCAATTCATAAGATGAAGAATGAGTTTGTGTAAGAGAATAGAATCAGACATATTGAATGAAAAAGTAATATTATTGATCCACGAAACTCGGCAGAGCTCCTAACCTTAACTTTAGGAGGTTAGTGACTCGTACTGTACATAATAGTGTTCGAAAATAATGGGGGGGAGAAGATCAAAAGTTCTTAAACAAGGGTGATCTCCTCCTATATATACTAATCTAATGACTAAGGATTACAGAAATAAGATAAACTAAGTTAATAGTGTAAAAATATATTTCTGGAACCCACTTGGTGAGTGTTTGGGCTGAGCTTGAGTTTCTCCCACGTGCTAGTGTCCCTTAGGGGCATTGAATGCTGGCTAGGGACCCCTTTTTTGGGCGTTCAACTCCAGTTGCACCCCTATGGGTGCTGGATGCCAGGACTAGAGTTGGTGGCTGGCGTTGAATGCCAGCTTTGGGCCTTCATTTCTGAAACAAAGTATGGAATATTATATATTTCTTGAAAGTCCTGGAAGTTAGCTTTTCAGAGTCATTGAAAGCATGCCATTTGGACCTTTGTAGCTACAGAAAATCTCCTTCGAGTGCACGGAGGTCAGATCTTGACAGCTTCTGCAGTCTTTTCTCTGCTTCTGAATTAGACTTCTGCTCAAGCTCCTCAATTTCAGCCAGAAAATACCTGAAATTACCATAAAACACACAAACTCAAAGTAGAATCCAAAAATATTAATTTTTCACTAAAACCTATGAAAACATAATAAAACTTAAACAAAATATAATGAAACTATATGAAAATGATGCCAAAAAGCGTATAAAATATCCGCTCATCAGAACACCAAATTTAAATTGTTGCTTGTCCCCAAGCAACAAAAAACACAGTAGGATAAAAAGAAATAGAAGGATGCAATAAATCTCAGAGTTCTCAATGAAGCTCAATTTCAATTAGATGAGTGGGACTAGTAGCATTTTGCTTCTAAATAGTTCTGGCATCTCACTTTCTATTAAAGCTCAGAATAGTTGGCATTTTTAGGAACTTAGAATCCAGATGATATTATTGATTCTCTTAGTTAAGTTCTTTTTATTCTTGAACACATCTTCTTTAGAGTCTTGGCCGTGACTTGGTGCACGAAATTGCAATCACACTTTTACAATCCACACAACTAACCAGCAAGTGCACTGGGTCGTCCAAGTAATACCTTACGTGAGTAAGGGTCGAATCCCACGGAGATTGTTGGTTTGAAGCAGGCTATGGTTATTATGTAATTCTTAGTCAGGATATCAATTATAATTATCATTTTGAATTATGAAAAATAAAAGGGCACAAAATAAATAATTGTACGCGATTATGGAAACTATATTGGAGTTTTGGAGATGCTGTGTCCTCTGAATTCCTGTAACATAATACTTTCTTACATGCAAAAGTGCAAAGTTCCTTCCATGGCAAGCTGTATGTAGGGTGTCACCGTTGTCAATGGCTACTTCCCATCCTCTCAGTTAAAATGGTCCAAATGCTCTATCACAACACGGCTAATCATCTGTTGGTTCTCGATCATGTTGGAATAGAGTCCATTGATTCTTTTGCGTTTGTCATCACGCCCAACAATCGCAAGTTTGAAGCTCGTCACAGTCATTCAATCCTTGAATCCTACTTGGAATACCACAGACAAGGTTTAGACTTTCCGGATTCTCATGAATGCCGCCATCAATTCTTGCTTATACCACAAAGATTCTGATTAAGAAATCTAAGAGATACTCATTCAATCTAATGTAGAACAGAGGTGGTTGTCAGGCACACGTTCATAGATTGAGGAAGGTGATGAGTGTCACGGATCATCACCTTCTTCATAGTGAAGCACGAATGAACATCTTAGATAAGAACAAGCATGTTTGAATGGAAAACAGAAATAATTGCATTAATTCATCGAGACGCTGCAGAGCTCCCGAGTTTAGAGACTCATGCCGTAGAGATACAATGTAAAATGTGATAATGTCATGAGGTACAAAATAAATCTCTAAAAGTAGTTTTTATACTCAACTAGTAACCTAGGTTTACAGAAAATGAGTAAACTAAGATGGATAGTGCAGAAATCCACTTCTGGGGCCCACTTGGTATGTGCTGGGCTGAGACTTAAGCTTCTCACGTGCTTGGGCTATTTCTGGAGTTGAACGCCAAGTTGTAACGTGTTTTTGGCGTTAAACTCTGGTTCGTGACGTGTTTCCGGCGCTGAACGCCAAATTGCAACATGGAACTGGCGTTGAACGCCAGTTTACGTCATCTATCTTCGGACAAAGTATGCACTATTATATATTACTGGAAAGCCCTGGATGTTTACTTCCCAACCCAATTGAGAGCGAGCCAATTGGACTTCTGTAGCTCCAAAAACTCCATTCCGAGTGCAGGAAGGTCAGAATCCAACAGCATCAGCAGTCCTTTTTCAGCCTAAATCAGATTTTTGCTCAGCTCCCTCAATTTCAGCCAGAAAATACATGAAATCATTGAAAAACACACAAACTCATAGTAAAGTCCAGAAATATGATTTTTGCTTGAAAACTAATAAAATTCTATTAAAAAATAATTAAAACATGCTAATATCTACATGAAATTACTCCCAAAAAGCGTATAAAATATCCGCTCATCACAACACCAAACTTAAACTTTTGCTTGTCCTCAAGCAACTCGATAAATAAAGTAGGATGAAAAGAAATTAAGAAGCAATAATATTTCAGAGTTTTAAGTGAAGCTCATATTCTTATTAGATGAGTGGGGCTGGTAGCTTTTTGGCTTCCGAACAGTTTTGGCATCTCACTTTATCCTTTGAAATTCAGAATGATTGGCATCCAT
Organism: Arachis duranensis; assembly: GCF_000817695.3. NCBI lineage: Eukaryota > Viridiplantae > Streptophyta > Magnoliopsida > Fabales > Fabaceae > Arachis > Arachis duranensis. The sequence goes on from NC_029775.3 coordinate 32,774,817, forward strand.
AGGAACTCAGAATTCAGATAGTATTATTGATTCTCCTAGTGTAGTATGTTGATTCTTGAACACAGTTACTTTATGAGTCTTGGCCGTGGCCCTAAGCG
>NC_029775.3:32775126-32776076 GCF_000817695.3 Arachis duranensis
ACTTGGACCTGCATGCCACAAGCACATGGTTAGGGACAGCTTGATTTAGTCGCTTAGGCTAGGATTTACTTCCTTGGGCCCACCTATCCACTGATGCTCAAAGACTTGGATCCTTTTCACCCTTGCCTTTTGGTTTTAAGGGCTATTGGCTTTTTTTCTTTTTCTTGATCCAACGATTCCTTGTAAAAATTTATTTTTTTTCATTGCTTTTTCTTGCTTCAAGAATCAAATTCATGATTTTTCAGATCAGCAATAATATTTTTCGTGTTCCTCATTCTTTCAAGAGCCAACAATTTTAACATTCATAAAATTCAAGATAAAAAATATGCAATGTTCAAGCATTCATTCAGAAGACAAAAAGTATTGCCACCATATATAATTAATTATAATTTTTCTTATTAAGAACTCGAAACATATAAATTACCTCTTTATTCTAAAAATCTACTATTTTATTCATGTTTGATGATGATGAGAAAAATAAATTATAAATTAATTGAAAATAAAATCAAAATAGATATACTAATTACCACTACTCCTATATAACTTCTAAGGTAAATTCCTATAATAACAACTATCACAGAGTTAAAGCTAAAATTAGAACTCAACAACCTGTATTTTGGGAAGTGGGTGTTCTTCTAGTCTGTGGGGTTCTTGGTCCTTCAAGAATTAATTTCTGACGCTTCAGTTCCCTCAAGTCACGCCCTTGCTCCTCTTGTTCCCTAAGCAATTTGCAAAGCATGCTATTCTGATTATTCTGTTCTTCCTTTATTTGGTCCATAGCTTCTTGCAGCTTGGAAATAGATGCCTCAAGATGCTCACAGTATTCAAATCGAGGGATTTCTGGGAGAAATTCCTGTGCTCTCCTCTTGATGGGGTCATCCTGCAACTGTTGTTTTTCCATTGATATTTTAGTGATTGGCCGCTCAACTGAGATATACTCAGTTATTCCT
>NC_029775.3:32776170-32777947 GCF_000817695.3 Arachis duranensis
TCTTTGGATTTCTTGTTTGCTATTATGTAGAGTTCACACGAAATTAACTGATGAACTTCTACTTCTCTTCCCAACATGATGCAGTGAATCATCACTGCTCTTTTAACAGTGACTTCAGAACGGTTGCTAGTGGACAATATAGAACGCCCAATAAAGTCCAGCCAGCCTCTGGTGACTGGTTTGAGATCTTCTCTCTTGAGTTGAATTGGGATGCCAGTGGTGCTGGTGGTCCACCTGGCTCCAGGAATGCATATATCCTCTAGAATCTTGTCCAAGCCCTTGTTTGTTCTCATCATTCTCCTATTAAAGGAGTCTGGGTCATCTTTCAGCTGAGGCAGCTTAAAAATCTCCCTGATTTTGTCAGGGTGGATGTGAACAATCTTTCCTCTAAACAAGGTCCGATAGTCATAGAGGGCAGTTCCAGATATTCTCTGCCTGTCTGTTTGCCACAGATTAGCATAGAACTCCTGAACCATATTCCTTCCCACTTTTGTTTCAGGATTAGCTAGGATTTCCCAGTTTCTGCTTCGAATTTGCTCTTGGATCTCCGAATATTCATCTTCTTTCAGATCAAACTTGACTTCCGGGATTACTGACCTTAGACCCATTATTTTGTGGTAGTGGTCTGAATGTTCTTTGGTTAAGAACTTCCCTTGATTCCAAAGTGGTTTTGGAATATTCTCTTTCTTGCCTCTTGGAGTGGATTGTTTTCCTTTAGGAGCCATGATCATAGTGAGTATGTTTTTGTGATCACGGATAAACACACTAAACTTAGAGGTTTGCTTGTCCTCAAGCAAAAGAAAAGAAAGGAGAGGGATAGAAGGAGAGCTAATGTCGAATGGTGGATGAGAGGAGGGAGGCCGAATGTGGATTTAAAAGGGGGTGGGTTTCGAAAAAAAAAATTTTAAAAAGATAAGATAGAAGATATGATTTATGAAAAATAAATATGATAAGAAAAAGATATAATTTAAAAATAAAAAGTTGTGAATGATATTTGAAAAAGATAAATCTGAATTTTTATTTTGAAAATGATTTTAAAAGATAATTGAGTTTTGAAAAATTTTGCGAAAAGAGTTGGATTAGATTGGAAAAAATTTGTGTTTATGAACTAAGATACATTTGATATTTTTGAAAAAGGAATTTTAGAAATTAGGGTTTTTAGAAATTAGGATTAAAATTTTTGGAATTGAAGGATGAGAATTTGGAACGTGTTTATGCAAGAAATCATGAATTGAAACACAAAAAAAAAATTAAAAATTTGTGAAGAAAAAAAACGAATTTACCTCCTCCCCACCATCCTGGCATTAAACGCCCAAACGCTGCATGTTTTGGGCGTTTAACACCCAAACACTGCTTCTCCTGGGCGTTCAACGCCCAGTGGTGGACAAAATTGTGATCACTATTCTCTTCAAGTTGTTTGTCTTTGTATGAAATCATCATTATGGCACTGGTTGAATTCACAACTCCGTTCAACTAACCAGCAAGTGTACTGGGTCGTCCAAGTAATAAACCTTACGTGAGTAAGGGTCGATCCCACAGAGATTGTTGGTATGAAGCAAGCTATGGTCACCTTGTAAATCTCAGTTAGGCAGATAAAAATGGTTTATGTGTTTTCGAAAATAAAGATAAAAGAAGAGATTAAATAAAAGGATAGAAGACTTATGCAGATTCATTGGTGGGAATTTCAGATAAGCGGATGGAGATGCTGTATGGCTCAAGGACGCCTGCCCTCCTACTGCTTCTATTCAATCCTTCTTACTCCTTTCCATGGCAAGCT
>NC_029775.3:32779237-32782285 GCF_000817695.3 Arachis duranensis
ACCTGTAAAAATCAATTAATTAACAAATAATCTTTGTAAATGGTTGGGTTTCCTCCCAGCAAGTGCTTCTTTATTGTCTTTAGCTGGACTATTACTAAGCTTTAATCAAGTCTCAGTTTTGAGCATTCTTGCTCAAAATTGCTTTCGAGATAATGTTTAACTCTCTGTCCATTAACAATGAACTTTTTTTTAGACTCATTATCCTAAAGCTCTACGTATCCATATGGTGACACACTTGTAATCACATATGGTCCTCTCTACCGGAATTTCAATTTCCCGGGGAATAATCTGAGCCTAGAATTAAATAGCAGAACTTTCTGCCCTGGCTCAAAGACTCTGGATGACAGTTTCTTATCATGCCATCTTTTTGCTTTCTCTTTGTAAAATTTTGCATTCTTGAAAGCATTGAGTCTAAATTCCTCTAGCTCATTTAACTGAAGCAATCATTTTTCTCCAGCTAACTTGGCATCAAGGTTTAGGAATCTGGTAGCCCAGTAGGCCTTATGTTCCAGTTCCACTGGCAAGTGACATGCCTTTCCATACACAAGCTGGTATGGAGAGGTCCCTATAGGGGTCTTGAATGCTGTTCTGTATGCCCACAGAGCATCATCCAAGCTTCTTGCCCAATCCCTTCTATGGTTAATCACAGTCTGTTCCAGGATTCTTTTAAGTTCTCTGTTAGAAACTTCAGCTTGCCCATTTGTCTGTGGATGATATGGAGTGGCTACCCTGTGGCTAACTCCATAACGAACCAAAGCAGAGTAAAGCTGTTTATTGCAGAAATGAGTGCCCCCATGATAAACCACTATTTTATGGTTTATATTGTGTTTAATTGTGTGGTTTTATCATGATCCTTACCCACTTATTCATTAATTTAGCATGCATTTATATTTCCTTCCTGAAATTATTACATGATTGAAAACTGCTTCCTAGAGACTTTTAATTATGCATTTTAATTCTCCTTTATTCCATTCAATGCCGTAACAAGTGTGTTAAGTGTTTCAGGCTTTATAGGGCATGAATGAGTTGGAGATTGGAAAGGAAGCTAGCAAAAATGGAAGGAACACGAGAAATTGAGGAGATAACCATCGATAAGTGACGCAGCCGCATGGCTCACGCGTTCGCGTGAGAGAGGAGAAATCGCAGTGATGTGGCCGCATGGCTCACGCGACCGCGCGGATTGGAAAAGCACAAGTGACGTGGAAGCGTGGACGACGCGAACGCGTGGCAGGAAAAAACGCGAATGACGCGTCCGCATGGATGACGCGATCGTGTGACGTGCGCGATCTACAGAATTACAAAAGTCGCTGGCAGAGATTCTGGGCCGCATTTCAACCCAGTTTTTGGCCCAGAAACACAGATTAAAGTCAGGGAACTTGCAGAGACTCGGGAGGCTCTCATTTTTCATAATTTTAGTTTTAGATGTAGTTTTGAGAGAGAGAGGTTCTCTCCTCTCTCTTAGGATTAGGATTAGAATTAGAATTTCATCTTCTTCAATCATAGGTTCAATATTCCTTTTATATATTTTTCCAATTTAGTTTATGAACTCTTTATGTTTGGATTGATTTTCTTAATTAATGTTATTTGAGGTATTTCAGTTTATGATTCTTTTATTTATATGAATGCTATTGATTTAATTTAGATATTTTCCCTTTTGGCTTTGGTTAAATAATTGGTGACTCTTGAGTTATCAAACTCATTGTTGATTGAAAATTCGAATTCTTCAAGAATTAATTCGAGATCCAATAACTCCAACTTTTCCCAAGGAAAGACTGGGACTTGAGGATTCGAATTAATTCATCCACTTAACTTACCTTCATAGTTAGAGGTTAACAAAGTGGGAGAAAAATCCAATTCTCATCATAATTGATAAGGATAACTAGGATAGGACTTCCAGTTCTTCATACCTTGCCAAGAGATTTTATTATTGTTAATTTAATTTACTTGTCATTTAAATATACCTGTGCCCATTTTCCAAACTTCAAAACCCCAATTTACAATCTTCATAACCAATAATAAGAACATACCTCCCTGCAATTCCTTGAGAAGATGACTCGAGGTTTAAATACTCGGTTATCAATTTTAAAGGGGCTTGTCACTTGTGACAACCAAAACATTTGTATGAAAGGACTTTTGTTGGTTTAGAAGCTATACTTGCAATGGGAATTTATTCTGAATTCTAGACCACGCAAAAGTTCTCTCATCACCCCATCACTGATTAATACTCTAGGTGTACCAAATCTGCTGAAGATGTGTTTCTGGAGGAATTTTAGCACTGTCTTAGTGTCATTAGTGGGTGTTGCAATAGCTTCCACCCATTTGGATACATAATCCACTGCCACCAGAATGTAAGTGTTTGAGTATGATGGTGGGAAAGGCCCCATGAAGTCAATACCCCATACATCAAACAACTCAATCTCCAAGATCCCTTGTTGAGGCATGGCATAACTGTGAGGTAGATTGCCAGATCTTTGGCAATTGTCACAGCTAAGTACAAACACTCGGGAGTCTTTGTAGAGAGTAGGTGATGATTGGATTTCTGACGGTTTAGAATTTCACAAATGAATTCTTGTTGCAAGTATAGTTTCTAAACCAACAATAATCCTTTCATACAAAAGATTGTTTGTCACAACTAACAAACCCCTAAAATTAATAACCGAAGTATTCAAACCTCGGGTCGTTCTCCCTAGGAATTGTAATGAAGTGTCTTGTTATTGGTTGTGATGTGTTTTGGGGTTTTGGATAAGAAGCATGAAAAGTAAATGGCAATGAAAATAAACTAACAACTATAAAAGGCTCTTGGCAAGGTGTGAAAATTAGAAGTCCTATCCTAGTTATCCTTATCAATTGTGATGAGAATTGTTTATTGCTACCACTTAGTTAACCCTTACTAAATAAAGGAAAGTCAAGTGGATGAATTGACTTGAGCCACAAGTCCTAGCCAACTCCCAAGGAAAGACTAGCTTTAATGCACTCCAAACAAATTAGCAATCTCTCCAATTACCAATCAACAAAGGAATTAGATAACTCAAGTGTCACTAATTACTC
>NC_029775.3:32782362-32786754 GCF_000817695.3 Arachis duranensis
CTAAAATCCAACCAAGCATTTTATCAAACACTTGGAAGGCATATAAGAAAAGCACAGTAAATTGATAACAAGAATAAAATCTAACAACAATTATTGCAAAGAATTAATCAACAACAATCAAGGAAATCACAATTATCATGAATTATCTCAAATTGCATTATTGAAAGAAAACAAAGGAACAACAATCTATCCAAAACAAAATGAAGAATTACAATTATTAAAGCACATAACTAGAAAGAGGAGGAGGAGATGATTAAGAATTGGTAAAGGAAAAGTGAATCAAAGCATGAATTAAACCTAGATCTAAGAAGAGAGATTAACCTAAACCTAATCCTAATTCTAGAGAGAAGTGAGAGCGTCTCTCTCTAAAACTAACTCTAAACTAATCCTAATTAGGCTATATGCTAGATTCCTTTGCCTTCCCCTCAATCCTTGATCCTTTTATTCCTTTCTATCAGCATTTGGCACCAAAATGGGTTCAGAAACCCTCTCAAATCGCCAGGCACGTGTTGCTTTAATGAAGTCATGTGCGGTCATCGATGCGCGCGCACGGTACGCGTGCGCGTCCCTGGTCGATTCTGCAATGTGCACGCGGGCGCCTTGTGCGCGTGCGCGTGCATGGCTGACTTTGCTTCTTTGACTTTTTATGCTTCTCTCCACTTGTATGCTTCCTTCCTTGCTTCCTTTGATCCATGCCTAGCCTATTTCAATCCTGGAATTACTAGCAAACACATCAAGGCATCTTATGGAATCAAGGAGAAATTAGAATTCATCAAAATAAGGCTTAAAAAGCATGTTTTTACACTTAAGCATAAATATGGGAGAGATAACAAAACCATGCTAATTCATAGGCTAAATGTGACAAAAGGTTATCAAAGTACTCTAAATTCAATACAAGATAAACCCTAAAAATGAGGTTTATTAACCTTCCCACACTTAGACCTTAGCATGTCCTCATGCTAAAATAAGAAGGAACTAAGGGGTGTGACATTTATTGAATGCAACTAAACTATATGAGTCCTATCTAAATGCAACTACCTAAAGTAAATGCAAATGCTTAGTTCAAACAAATCAATTCCCAAGAGAACATGTGTAAGCACAATAGTTAGGGCAATATGAGTTAAGTCCAAACCACAATTGTATTGAATTATCAAAAAGAAATTCAAGCTTGCAAGAATATAGATAATACGGGTGAATACATGTAATTGAACTTTTGAACCCTCACCGGATGTGTATCCGCTCTATTCACTCAAGTGTTTAAGGGTTAATTCACTCAATTCTCTTCTACTCAAGCTTTCCAAAATTTGATTTTTCTTCTAACAATCAACATTTATTCAATGCATGCATACATTCATCATGAGGTCTTCCATTTAGGTTGTAATGGGGTTAGGGTTAAGGTAGAATCATTTATGGTTAACTGGACTAGAGTTTAGATCTTTGATTAGTATAGACTTTCCCACCTAACTATATAATAACCTATACAAATTCAAACTATTCTAACTACCCATTCTTCACTTTTTCTTACATACTCATGCATTCTTATTTGATTCATAACACCTATGCATTGATTCCTTTTTATTGACTTCACTTTGGGGCATTTTGTCCCCTTTTATTATTTTTCTTTTATTTCATTTTTTTCTTCTTCTATATACATTTTTTTTCTTTTCTTTTCTCTTTTTTTGTTTTCTTTTTTTCTTTTTTTTTTCAAACAATATACAAGAACATCAATGCATAACGTCTATACATTTAATCAATACATAAATATGTTCCCAATTCCTAAATATGAAGGTGTACTACCCTTTTTTTATCCTATCCAATGTTCCCAAGCCTCACCACATTGAATAATAAACACTCTCACTAGCCTAGGCTAATCAAAGATCCAAACAAGGACTTTCATTGGTTTTCTGCCTTGGGCTTGTAATGTGCTAGAATGAGAATAAGTTGGTTAAGCATAGGCTCAAAATCGGCTAACAATGGAGAGTAAAAGGTAGGCTATTTGGGTAAGTGGGCTAATGAAATAATGGCCTCAATCATACAAATGCATGAGTACAAGAAATAAATGGACATATAGAATCAAACAAATCAAGGATCACAATCATAGATAGAGAATAATTTCACACAAGAATGAAAAATAAGTGGTTATAAAATGTAACCACATCAATAGGCTCAAGTCTCACAAGCTTGTGTTCTAGGCTCAATACATGCTTCACAAAGTATGAATTCAAGCAAGTTTCACCAAGAATTTTCTTCAATCAATTGGGTTGGTGCCCTATAATTAAATTTCTCGAAAAAAATTTCAATATTTGACTAAGCATTGTTGTGATTGAAAAATTCAAAAATTTCCTTAGTTCACCCTTTCCTTTTCCGCTTAAAACCAATTTCTTATGCAATAAGGGTGACTAAGTTTTTTTTTTATCAGAAAAATTATGCTGGATGCTACCCATACTGCTCACAACTCTTTATTCAATCAACCATCATACAATTCACAAAAATGCAATTTGATATTATTCATCTACTACTAAACACAACATACATGTGACTAAGCTAACAAATAAGTTGTACAAACAAATTTATATGAAATATCTACCTACAATGGTAACTCAAATCACTTATTAAGAAAATTTAAAAGAGAGTGGAAAGAGAACTCAAATCACTTATTAAGCAAATTTAAAAGAGAGTGGAAAGAGTTTACCATGGTGGGGTGTCTCCCACCTAGCACTTTTAGTTTAAGTCCTTAAGTTGGACATTTTGAGGGGCTTATTGTCATGGTGGCTTATGTTTGTACTCATCCTTGAATCTCCAAGGATCCTTGCCTCTCAATTGGTTGACAGAATTTCCAACCATTTTCATCAAGCTTGGGCAAAGTTCTACCCAAGATATGAGTCCCCATAGTTGGTCTTCACATTGCGAACCGGGATCCCATATCTTATCTTCACACCCATCCGTTAGTTGAGTTTCATGATTTTTCCGTACGGGTGGTTGACATAAGGGTGATTGACACATAGAATTCTCTTTATTCCACCAATGCTTCCTTCTAGACCCATATACGGTGATTTTCATTCCATCCTCATTCCTATACCTTAGAGTCTTGGCCTTTATGATTTTTATACCGAATTTCCAACCACTACACAACTCTCTCCTATTCCTAACTCCACAAAGAGCTCTAAGTTGACCATCATATTCAATTAAACCATATTTAAGTGAGAAAGTGGAGCTTAGGGATGAGAGTTTTACCCACTTGAATGTTGTGTTGGATGGTGACTTGGGAAGGGAGAGCTCCCCACACTTAGACAATGCAAGGTCTACTTCTTTAGGCTCTTCTTTGGTTGTTTCCACCTCTTCACAAGCTTCTTCAATTTCAACCTTTTCCCCTTTTTCACTTGGCTTGGTGTTGTCTTCAAGAACTTTGATTTCTTGCCTAATGGGGGGTGATTCAATTTTCGATAGGAATTCATTGATGAATGAATCCATCTCTTGATCAACCTCTTCATATTCTTCAATTTCAATGTACACCATGCCAATGTTCTCTCCTTGGTAGATCTCTTTCTCATTGCTCACCAGGGGTATGGGAGGTTGCGCACACTCTTCTATAGTTTCAACTTCATGTCCAATGAGAGAGAATTCGATTGTAGATAGAAATTCATCCATGATTGAATCCATCTTTTGATAAACCTCTTCCAAATCTCCAACGATGATATCCCTTGGAGGTTGCGCACCATCCTCAACATCAATTTCAAGCTCCTTGGAAGAGTGCCCCATGATGCTACATTCCCATGGACTTTCAACATCTCCTAAATCTTCAACCACTTCTTCCTTTTCTTCAATAATTATAGCTTCCTCTAGTTGCTCCAATACAAAATGGCATCTCTCATCCCCTACCGGAGTTTCAAATTTTCCCTTCTTGCTTTGCTCTTCTTTTGCGGTTCCACATGTGGCTACGGAAGCACCTTGAGTATTCAAACATTGGTGGGCTAAAGTGTGCACCACCTTGGTCAAATTGGTCACAAACTCAAGTGTATCCCGCTTCACGGCTTCTTGTCCTTGAAGTAACAAAGTGAGAGGATCGTCTATTGGGGTCTGGGGTGAGCAAGAAGGTTCATGATTCTGGGAAGAGGGTTTATGATAGGAAGGTGGTTCTTCTTGGCGAAATTGTGGAGGTGGTGTGCATCGAGGTGGTTCATGGTAGTAGTAATCTTGGAATTATGGTTCCACGTATGGCTCATATGGATCAAAAGTTGGATGGTGTGGCGAGTATGGATTGGGTTCATATGGAAGTGTTTGGTGAAAATAGGCTTGTGAGTGTGGTTGAGGTTAATGTTGAGGGTATGGCTCATAGGCGTATGGTGGTGGTGCTTGAAAGTTATAAGGAGATTCACCATAGCCATTTGATTG
>NC_029775.3:32786942-32796698 GCF_000817695.3 Arachis duranensis
TGAGTTATATTTGGGGTTTTTAAGATTTTAGACAAGAAACATAAATGGCAAAGAAAATAAACTAACAACTAACAAAGCTCTTGGCAAGATATGAGAACTAGAAGTCCTATCCTAGTTATCCTCCTCATTTGTGATGACAAATTGTCCATTGCTCCCACTTAGTTAACCTCTAACCATGGAGGAAAGTCAAGTGGATGAATCAATTTGATTCCTCAAGTCCTAATCAACTCCTAAAGGAAAGACTAGCTTTAGAGGCATTCAAATCAATTAGCAACTTCTAATTATCAATCAACAAAGGAATTAGATAACTCAAGAGTCACTAATTACTCTATCTAGGTCAAGAGGAACAAAACCTACCCTAAAATCCAACCAAGCATTTTATCAAACACTTGGAAGGCATATAAGAAAAGCACAGTAAATTGATAACAAGAATAAAATCTAACAACAATTATTGCAAAGAATTAATCAACAATCAAGGAAATCACAATTATCATGAATTACCTCAAATTGCATTATTGAAATAAAACAAAAGAACAACAATCTATCCAAATCAAAATGAAGAATTACAATTATTAAAGCACATAACTAGAAAGAGGAGGAGGAGAAGATTAAGAATTGGTAAAGGAAAAGTGAATCAAAGCATGAATTAAACCTAGATCTAAGAAGAGAGATTAACCTAAACATAATCCTAATTCTAGAGAGAAGTGAGAGCTTCTCTCTCTAAAACTAACTCTAAACTAATCCTAATTAGGCTATATGCTAGATTCCTTTGCCTTCCCCTCAATCCTTGATCCTTTTATTCCTTTCTATCAGCATTTGGCACCAAAATGGGTTCAGAAACCCTCTCAAATCGCCAGGCACGTGTTGCTTTAATGAAGTCATGTGCGGTCATCGACGCGTACGCGCACGGTACGCGTGCGCGTCCATGCTCGATTCTGCAATGTGCGCGCGGGCGCCTTGTGCGCGTGCGCGTGCAGGGCTGACTTTGCTTCTTTGACTTTTTATGCTTCTCTCCACTTGTATGCTTCCTTCCTTGCTTCCTTTGATCCATGCCTAGCCTATTTCAATCCTGGAATTACTAGCAAACACATCAAGGCATCTTATGGAATCAAGGAGAAATTAGAATTCATCAAAATAAGGCTTAAAAAGCATGTTTTTACACTTAAGCATAAATATGGGAGAGATAACAAAACCATGCTAATTCATAGGCTAAATGTGACAAAAGGTTATCAAAGTACTCTAAATTCAATACAAGATAAACCCTAAAAATGAGGTTTATTAACCTTCCCACACTTAGACCTTAGCATGTCCTCATGCTAAAATAAGAAGGAACTAAGGGGTGTGACATTTATTGAATGCAACTAAACTATATGAGTCCTATCTAAATGCAACTACCTGAAGTAAATGCAAATGCTTAGTTCAAACAAATCAATTCCCAAGAGAACATGTGTAAGCACAATAGTTTGGGCAATAGGAGTTAAGTCCAAACCACAATTTTATTGAATTATCAAAAAGAAATTCAAGCTTGCAAGAATATAGATAATATGGGTGAATACATGTAATTGAACTTTTGAACCCTCACCGAATGTGTATCCGCTCTATTCACTCAAGTGTTTAAGGGTTAATTCACTCAATTCTCTTCTATTCAAGCTTTCCAAAATTTGATTTTTCTTCTAACAATCAACATTTATTTAATGCATGCATACATTCATCATGAGGTCTTCCATTTAGGTTGTAATGGGGTTAGGGTTAAGGTAGAATCATTTATGGTTAACTGGACTAGAGTTTAGATCTTTGATTAGTATAGACTTTCCCACCTAACTATATAATAACTTATACAAATTCAAACTATTCTAACTACCCATTCTTCACTTTTTCTTACATACTCATGCATTCTTATTTGATTCATAACACCTATGCATTGATTCCTTTTTATTGACTTTACTTTGGGGCATTTTGTCCCCTTTTATTATTTTTCTTTTCTTTTCATTTTTCTTTCTTCTTCTATATACATTTTTTTTTCTTTTCTTTTCTCTTTTTTTTGTTTTCTTTTTTTTCTTTTTTTTTTCAAACTATATACAAGAACATCAATGCATAAGGTCTATACATTTAATCAATACATGAATATGTTCCCAATTCCTAAATATGAAGGTGTACTACCCTTTTTTTTATCCCATCCAATGTTCCCAAGCCTCACCACATTGAATAATAAACACTCTCACTAGCCTAGGCTAATCAAAGATCCAAACAAGGGACTTTCATTGGTTTTCCGCCTTGGGCTTGTAATGTGCTAAATTGAGAACAAAGTGGGTTAATCGTAGGCTCAAATTTGGCTAACAAAGGAGAGTAAAAGGTAGGCTATTTGGGTAAGTGGGCTAATAAAATAATGGCCTCAATCATACAAATGCATGAGTACAAGAAATAAATGGACATATAGATTCAAACAAATCAAGGATCACAATCATAGATAGAGAACAATTTCACACAAGAATGGAAAATAAGTGGTTATAAAATGTAACCACATCAATAGGCTCAAGTCTCATAAGCTTGTGTTCTAGGCTCAATACATGCTTCACAAAGTATGAATTCAAGCAAGTTTCACCAAGAATTTTCTTCAATCAATTGGGTTGGTGCCCTATAATTAAATTTCTCAAAAGAAATCTCAATATTTGACTAAGCATTGTTGTGATTGAAAAATTCAAAAATTTCCTAACACCCTTTCCTTTTCCGCTTAAAACCAATTTCTTATGCAATAAGGGTGACTAAGTTTTTTTTTATCAGAAAAATTATGCTAGGTGCTCCCCATACTGCTCACAACTCTTTATTCAATCAACCATCATACAATTCACAAAAATGCAATTTGATATTATTCATCTACTACTAAACATAACATACTTGTGACTAAGCTAACAATTAAGTTGTACAAACAAATTTATATGAAACATCTACCTACAATGGTAACTCAAATCACTTATTAAGAAAATTTAAAAGAGAGTGGAAAGAGTTTACCATGGTGGGGTGTCTCCCACCTAGCACTTTTAGTTTAAGTCCTTAAGTTGGACATTTTGAGGCACTTATTGTCATGGTGGCTTATGTTTGTACTCATCCTTGAATCTCCAAGGATCCTTGCCTCTCAATTGGTTGACAGAATTTCCAACCATTTTCATCAAGCTTGGGCAAAGTTCTACCCAAGATATGAGTCCCCATAGTTGGTCTTCACATAGCGAACCGGGATCCCATATCTTATCTTCACACCCATCCGTTAGTTGAGTTTCATGATTTTTCCGTACGGGTGGTTGACATAAGGGTGATTGACACATAGAATTCTCTTTATTCCACCAATGCTTCCTTCTAGACCCATATACGGTGATTTCCGTTCCATCCTCATTCATATACCTTAGAGTCTTGGCCTTTATGATTTTTATACCGAATTTCCAACCACTACACAACTCTCTCCTATTCCTAACTCCACAAAGAGTTCTAAGTTGACCATCATATTCAATTAAACCATATTCAAGTGAGAAAGTGAAGCTTAGGGATGAGAGTTTTACCCACTTGAATGTTGTGTTAGATGGTGACTTGGGAAGGGAGAGCTCCCCACACTTAGACAATGCAAGGTCTACTTCTTTAGGCTCTTCTTTGGTTGTTTCCACCTCTTCACAAGCTTCTTCAATTTCAACCTTTTCCCCTTTTTCACTTGGCTTGTTGTTGTCTTTAAGAACTTTGATTTCTTGCCTAATGGGGGGTGATTCAATTTTCGATAGGAATTCATTGATGAATGAATCCATCTCTTGATCAACCTCTTCATATTCTTCAATTTCAATGTACACCATGCCAATGTTCTCTCCTTGGTAGATCTCTTTCTTATTTCTCACCAGGGGTATGGGAGGTTGTGCACACTCTTCTATAGTTTCAACTTCATGTCCAATGAGAGAGAATTCGATTGTAGATAGAAATTCATCCATGATTGAATCAATCTTTTGATAAGCCTCTTCCAAATCTCCAACGATGATATCCCTTGGAGGTTGCGCACCCTCCTCAACACCAATTTCAAGCTCCTTGGAAGAGTGCCCCATGATGCTACATACCCATGGACTTTCAACATCTCCTAAATCTTCAACCACTTCTTCCTTTTCTTCAATAATTATAGCTTCCTCTAGTTGCTCTAATACAAAATGGCATCTCTCATCCCCTACCGGAGTTTCAAATTTTCCCTTCATGCTTTGCTCTTCTTTTGCGGTTCCACATGTGGCTACGAAGCACCTTGAGTATTCAAACATTGGTGGGCTAAAGTGTGCACCACCTTGGTCAAATTGGTCACAAACTCAAGTGTATCCCGCTTCATGACTTCTTGTCCTTGAAGTAACAAAGTGAGAGGATCGTCTATTGGGGTCTGGAATGAGCAAGAAGGTTCATGATTCTGGGAAGAGGGTTTATGATAGGAAGGTGGTTCTTCTTGGCGAAATTGTGGAGGTGGTGTGCATCGAGGTGGTTCATGGTAGTAGTAATCTTAGAATTGTGGTTCCACGTATGTCTCATATGGTTCAAAAGTTGGATGGTGTGGCGAGTATGGATTGGGTTCATATGGAAGTGTTTGGTGAAAATAGGCTTGTGAGTGTGGTTGAGGTTGATGTTGAGGGTATGGCTCATAGGCGTATGGTGGTGGTGCTTGAAAGTTATAAGGAGATTCACCATAGCCATTTGATTGGTGTGCATCATAGAATGGCTCTTCTTCATAGTGCATTGGTGGAGGTTGTTGCCCTAAGGATTGATCATAAGCATGTGGTTCCTCCCACCTTTGGTTGTCCCATCCTTGATGCCCATCCTCTAAATTTATAAACCGAAGTATTGAACCTCGGGTCGTTCTCCCTAGGAATTGTAATGAAGTGTCTTGTTATTGGTTGTGATGTGTTTTGGGGTTTTGGATAAGAAGCATGAAAAGTAAATGGCAATGAAAATAAACTAACAATTATAAACGGCTCTTGGCAAGGTATGAAAATTAGAAGTCCTATCCTAGTTATCCTTCTCAATTGTGATGAGAATTGTTCATTGCTACCACTTAGTTAACCCTTACTAAATAAAAGAAAGTCAAGTGGATGAATTGACTTGAGCCACAAGTCCTAATCAACTCCTAAAGGAAAGACTAGCTTTGGAGGCATTCAAATCAATTAGCAACTTCTAATTATCAATCAACAAAGGAATTAGATAACTCAAGAGTCACTAATTACTCTACCTAGGTCAAGAGGAACAAAACCTATCCTAAAATCCAACCAAGCATTTTATCAAACACTTGGAAGGCATATAAGAAAAGCACAGTAAATTGATAACAAGAATAAAATCTAACAACAATTATTGCAAAGAATTAATCAACAATCAAGGAAATCACAATTATCATGAATTACCTCAAATTGCATTATTGAAAGAAAACAAAGGAACAACAATCTATCCAAAACAAAATGAAGAATTACAATTATTAAAGCACATAACTAGAAAGAGGAGGAGGAGAAGATTAAGAATTGGTAAAGGAAAAGTGAATCAAAGCATGAATTAAACCTAGATCTAAGAAGAGAGATTAACCTAAACCTAATCCTAATTCTAGATAGAAGTGAGAGCTTCTCTCTCTAAAACTAACTCTAAACTAATCCTAATTAGGCTATATGCTAGATTCCTTTGCCTTCCCCTCAATCCTTGATCCTTTTATTCCTTTCTATCAGCATTTGGCGCCAAAATGGGTTCAGAAACCGTCTCAAATCGCCAGGCACATGTTGCTTTAATGAAGTCATGTGTGGTCATCGACGCGTGCGCGCACGGTACGCCTGCGCGTCCCTGGTCGATTCTGCAATGTGCGCGCGGGCGCCTTGTGCGCGTGCGCGTGCAGGGCTGACTTTTCTTCTTTGACTTTTTATGCTTCTCTCCACTTGTATGCTTCCTTCCTTGCTTCCTTTGATCCATGCCTAGCCTATTTCAATCCTGGAATTACTAGCAAACACATCAAGGCATCTTATGGAATCAAGGAGAAATTAGAATTCATCAAAATAAGGCTTAAAAAGCATGTTTTTACACTTAAGCATAAATATGGGAGAGATAACAAAACCATGCTAATTCATAGGCTAAATGTGACAAAAGGTTATCAAAATACTCTAAATTCAATACAAGATAACTTGATTATAATTTGAATATCCATCCAGGAAGCAGTAGTATTTATGACCTGCTAGTCTTTCTAGCATTTGGTCTATGAATGGTAAAGGAAAATGATCCTTTCTGGTAGCTGTATTGAGCCTTCTATAATCAATACACATACGCCACCCTGTAACTGTCCTTATGGGAACCAGTTCATTTTTTTCATTATGGACCACTGTCATGCCACCCTTCTTAGGGACGACTTGGACAGGGCTTACCCAGGGGTTATCAGAAATAGGATAAATAATCCCAACCTCTAGTAATTTAGTGACCTCCTTCTGCACCACCTCCTTCATGGCTGGATTCAGCCACCTTTGTGGTTGAACCACTGGCTTGGCGTCACCCTCCAATAGGATCTTGTGCATGCATCTGGCTGGGCTAATGCATGCACAAGATAGAGCTGTCTTGTGTGTCCTTAGCACTTGAATTAGTGCTTCCTCTTCCTGTGGCTCTAAGGTAGAGCTTATGATCACAGAGAAGGTATCACCTTCTCCCAGAAATTCATATTTCAGGGATGGTGGTAATGGTTTGAGCTCGGGTTTAGGAGGTTTCTCCTCTTCCTGAGGTATTTTCAGAGGTTCTATTATTCTCTCTGATTTCTCCAGATCAAGCTGAACATCTTTAAAAATGTCCTCTAGCTCTGATTCGAGACTCTCAGTCATATTGACCTCCTTTACCAGAGAGTCAATAATATCAATGCTCATGCAGTCATTTGGGGTGTCTAGATGCTGCATAGCTTTGACAACATTCAACTTGAACTCATCCTCATTGACTCTCAGGGTTACTTCCCCTTTTTGGACATCAATAATGGTTCGGCCAGTTGCTAGGAAAGGTCTTCCTAGAATGAGAGTTGCACTCTTGTGCTCCTCCATTTCCAGCACCACAAAGTCAGTAGGAAAGGCGAATGGCCCAACCTTGACAATCATGTCTTCAATCATGCCTGATGGGTATTTAATGGAGCCATCAGCAAGTTGGAGACATATCCGGGTTGGTTTGACTTCTTCAGTCAACCGAAGCTTTTTGATAGTAGATGCAGGTATTAGGTTGATACTTGCCCCAAGATCACATAGAGCTTGCTTGGTATAAGTACCCTCTAATGTGCATGGTAGCATAAAGCTTCCGGGATCTTTAAGCTTCTCAGGTAAGCTTTTCAGAATGACTGCACTGCATTCTTCAGTGAGGTAAACTTTTTCAGTTTCCCTCCAATCCTACTATGACTTAAGATCTCTTTCATGAACTTAGCATAAGAGGGTATTTGCTCAAGTGCCTCTGCAAACGGAATCTTTATTTCAAGAGTCCTGAGATAGTCTGCAAAGCGGGAAAATCGCTTATCCTATTCCGCTTGGTGGAGTTTCTGAGGATAAGGCATTTTGGCTTTGTATTCCTCAACCTTAATTGTTGTAGGTTTATTGTATTCCTCAACCTTAGTTGTTGTAGGTTTATTGTAGGTTTATTGTTGGGTTGAGAAGCCTTTTTAGAGGGGTTGCTATCAGCACTTGTATGTGATGACATGTCATCATATACCTATTTTTCTATGCTTTTTCATACAAGAAATTGATGATTTGTGCTTAAATATTGAATGCTTTTATACTTAATTGGTATATTTTCTTGATCTTTTAATTTTATAAATCTTGTAGGAAATAAGAAGAAAAAGAAGCAAAGAAGCACAAAAAAAGGAGAAAAAAGAGCTTTGGGACACACTTTGAAGTTGGAGCACACTTTGGAGCCTTAGGCCACGCTTTTAAAAGCGTAGCCCATGACCAAATTAAAGGAAAATAGGCAATCAGCACACACTGCCCTGCTCTTGCCAAGGGCAGAGCAGAATCATGATGCAAAGTGAGGTTGGAAGCAAGAATTTTCGCTAAGGTAAAATCTGGGCGCTCACAGCATGACCATGCCTCCTTCAAAGGGCTATAACTTGAGCTACAGACATCCAATTGATGTGCTTCTAGTTGCGTTGGAAAGCTGACATTCATAGCTTTCCAACGATATATAGCAATATATATTTGGCGTACAATTGAGGCATGAGTGAAAGGCGTCTTTAAGGGCAAAAAATAAGCAAAAATAAACCAAAGTGCTTCCACCAAGGCTCGAAGCTGGAGCCTCACTCCAAAGCAAAGTAGCGCTCATTATTCTGCTCTGCCCTCTTGGAGAGCAGGGCAATGTCGTGCTCTCTTCATGAAAAATCAAGGAAAATTGCTTCCCCAATTGCTTTCACCAAGGTTCGAACACAAGACCTCCAAGGAAGCCAAGCCTTATGCGTGAATTAGGTGCCAAGGAAACCAAGGAAAAGGAGCAGCGTGTGCCTCCACCAAGTTTCGAACTTGGAACCTCACCTTTTGGCAACATTGCCCTGCCCTCCGCAAGGGCAGGGCAGCAATTCTTGGTGCATGGCACAAAAATTGGCACAGCCAGCTTGCACAATTGTCGCGCACCAAAGGAGTTTCGGCCAGCAACAAACGCGCACCATGGCAACTCTGCCCTGCCCACCACAAGGGCAGGGCAGCATCCTGACGCACCAAGCACGCACGCAACGAGGGCTGCATGCACCATTTCCTGCTCTGCCCTCCACAAGGGCAGAGCAGCCTCCTGGGAGCAACATATGGGCCAAAATCAACCAAAATTCAATTTAATTCAATTCCTCACCAAATTGAATCAAGGACATCCAAGACCCATTCTCCCTCAAATCCAAAGCAAGCAAAGCCCACTCAACATGACTCAAAGGCACACAGAGAAGCTAGATTAGGAATTTCATTTTTGTGAATTTGTTTTTAATTTCAATTTCATTTTATTTTCATTTTGTAAAAAAGCCTATATAAAGGGCATCATTCTCATTTCAGAAAAAGGGGCTAGCTCCATTAGGGAGTAGTAGTAGTAGATAGCTCTCTCTTTGAGTTTTTATTTCTGTTTTGAATCTTGGGTGGAGATTGGAAGGAATTCTATTTTCATTCTCCATCTGCAACATCTCTGCTTTGTCCTTCTGCATAATTGAGAATTGGATTTACATTTCACTTGCTGCTTGATTTACTTTTCTTCTGCTGATATTTTCTAATTTGATCAAGGAAGGAATTGAGATCTAGACTTGTTTTCTAGTCTCTTTGATTTCCTGAGATCTTCATTTTAATTTTCCAATTGAGTTGAATTTAATTTCTATTTGCTTCTTCAAGCAATTCTGCTTTCTGTTTGAGATCGGTTGCAAGTTACTACATCTTTTACTTCTCTGTTTGATTGCCATTTACAATTTCTTCTTTGATTTCTTGAATCCCAGCTCGCAAAATCCTTTTATTCTTCCTGCAATTTAAATTTTCAATTGCTTGATTTATTGCTTCCTTTAATTTCCAGCACCCACTCCCCTTTACATTTAATGCAATTTACATTTCTTGTCATTTAAGATTCTTGCAATTTACATTTCTTGCTCTTTAAGTTACTTGCCAATTTACTTTCTGCATCTTTAAGATTTCTGCCATTTATTTTCTGTTGGCTAAACTTCACACAATTCACTCAATGTTAGCTTGACTAAACTAATCACCCACTAAAGTTGCTTGATCCATCAATCCCTGTGGGATCGACCTCACT
>NC_029775.3:32796848-32798298 GCF_000817695.3 Arachis duranensis
GGTTGGAAATATCACCAAGAAGATACAAATTCTGAGCACTTCAATCAATGGAGACTTGCTCCAGAGTCACAAATTGATCAAACTGAGCATATGAGATACTGTCCAGAACCACAGAATGACTTATATCATTATCCTCATGGTGTTTGGACATATCAAGAAGAATGTGAACAATCAGTTAAAATGGGACACCTTCCAGAGACACAATATGATCCAGATTTTAATGAGTCTAACAACTACTCATATTGTGGCTGGGAAAGTCAAAATCAAAGAAATCTTAGTAATCCATACTGTGATGAGTTAAATAATTCTTCAAATTGTGATTCAAAGGATCTCCTTCAAAAGTCCAGAGGATTTTTTGAAAGACAAGAACAAGCCTGGAAAAGGAAAGAAATCCTCCGTCAGAGGACAAATGAGCACCTGGAGAACATAAGGAAACACTTAGAACCATCAAACAATAAAAATCAATTTGTGAGAGAGGAAGTGGAAAAACAAGAACAAAAAGGTCCTTGTGTCAAGTGAAATTGCAATGAAAGATGAGGAACATGAGCCAAGGATTCTATATTCACAGAAGCCACTTGAGGTGACAAAGAAACACGAACACTCACAACCCTCACAAACTTCCCTTGAATCTGTGATCGAAAAATATGAAGAGGAGATGAAGAAATCTTGGGAAGAACAACAAACCTCCTCCATAAAAGAACTATTAAGTCAAATGTTGAGTGCAAAGAAAGGAGTGGAGGAGCAAGAAAGTGAGGAAGTCGTTCTAGAAAAGTCACATTCAATTGAAGTGGAGAAGTGCAAAGAGGAAAAGCTCATGGAACCACCAATGCAAGAGGCTCTTAATGAAGAAATCACTCCAATAATCACACAGCAACCAAGTCTTGAATCTAAAGAAGTGAAGGCAATTAGCAAGAACACCAATTCTGTCCCTAATCCAGCAAGTAAGATCAATCAAGCCATTTGCAAAATGAAGCTTGCTGAGGAAAGGCCAAGACAAGGGACACTAGCTGAATCTTTCCCTCCTTTGAGGTCATTCCTCTTAACAAACTGGAAGAAGAGGAAGAAAGTGAAGAACAACATGTCAAGCTAATGACACTAAAAGAGCACTTGTTGGGAGGTAACCCAACCGTAGGTATAATTTCTCTTCTCTACTTTGTTTTCTTTCTTTACTTTGTTTAAATTCAATAAATTGGCATATGGTTACATTCTAAGTTTGGTGTTTCCATGCAACACATCGTTTTCAATCTTTTTGGATGATTGCATCAAATCAAAAAAATTGAAAGTGACACACCAAGATTTTAAGTTTGGTGTGCCACCTATTTTTCTATGCAAATCATTCAGCAACACCACTTGTCTGCATAACCATAATGTCTTTGCAGTGTTAATTTTCTTTCAGTTTGATATTTTGTCATTCTGTTTACTTTAGTTAATTCTTTGTTTTTAATGCTTT
>NC_029775.3:32798482-32798882 GCF_000817695.3 Arachis duranensis
TTCTAAGTTTGGTGTTGCTATGCAACACAATTTGCTTCAAATCTTTACTGGATACTTGCATTGATTCCAAGTGAAAGTGTCACAATAAGTTTGGTGTGCCACTTATCTTTTATGCAATGTATTGTGCTCACCTTCTTAAGTTTGCAATCACAATGTCTTTGTCTCTTGTGCCTTGATTCTTATCTTTAATTTTGCTTGCTTAGAACACATGTACTACTAACTTTTCATTGTGTAAGAAATTCATGATCCATCTTAGCCCCATAGCCATTGTTCTAATTGTTGCTTGAGGATGAGCAAGCATTCTGAGTTTGGCAAGGGAAGGAGAAGAATGGGAGAAAAAGGACAACAATAATGAAGATAAACTACAAGGTTGTAGAGTTCCTTTTCTTCTCATTTGTTT
>NC_029775.3:32799582-32800777 GCF_000817695.3 Arachis duranensis
ATTTCCTTGATCTTTTAATTTTATAAATCTTGTAGAAAATAAGAAGAAAAAGAAGCAAAGAAGCACAAAAAAAGGAGAAAAAAAGAGCTTTGGGACACACTTTGAAGTTGGAGCACACTTTGGAGCCTTAGGCCACGCTTTTAAAAGCGTGGCCCATGACCAAATTAAAGGAAAATAGGCAATCAGCACACACTGCCCTGCTCTTGCCAAGGGCAGAGCAGAATCATGATGTAAAGTGAGGTTGGAAGCAAGAATTTTCGCTAAGGTAAAATCTGGGCGCTCATAGCATGACCATGCCTCCTTCAAAGGGCTATAACTTGAGCTACAGACGTCCAATTGATGTGCTTCCAGTTACGTTGGAAAGCTGACATTCAGAGCTTTCCAACGATATATAGCAATATATATTTGGCGTACAATTGAGGCATGAGTGAAAGGCGTCTTTAAGAGCCAAAAATAAGCAAAAATAAACCAAAGTGCTTCCACCATGGTTCGAAGCTGGAGCCTCACTCCAAAAGGTTCGAAGCTGGAGCCTCACCCCAAAGCAAAGTAGCGCTCATTTTTCTGCTCTGTCCTCTTGGAGAGCAGGGCAATGTCGTGCTCTCTTCATGAAAAATCAAGGAAAATTGCTCCCCCAATTGCTTTCACCAAGGTTCGAACACAAGACCTCCAAGGAAGCCAAGCCTTATGCGTGAATTAGGTGCCAAGGAAACCAAGGAAAAGGAGCAGCGTGTGCCTCCACCAAGTTTCGAACTTGAAACCTCACCTTTTGGCAACATTGCCCTGCCCTCCGCAAGGGCAGGGCAGCAATTCTTGGTGCATGGCACAAAAATTGGCACGGCCAGCTTGCACAATTGTCGCGCACCAAAGGAGTTTCGACCAGCAACAAACGCGCACCATGGCAACTCTGCCCTGCCCACCACAAGGGCAGGGCAGCATCCTGATGCACCAAGCACGCACGCAACAAGGGCCGCATGCACCATTTCCTGCTCTGCCCTCCACAAGGACAGAGCAGCCTCCTGGAAGCAACATATGGGCCAAAATCAACCAAAATTCAATTTAATTCAATTCCTCACCAAATTGAATCAAGGCTATCCAAGACCCATTCTCCTCAAATCCAAAGCAAGCAAAGCCCACATCATCACTCAAAGGCACATGAATCAATTAAATTAGGATTTTCATTTTTGTAATTTGTTTT
>NC_029775.3:32802452-32803532 GCF_000817695.3 Arachis duranensis
CCCGGAAGATCGGCGCGTACGCGCCAGGTGCGCCCACGCGCAAGGGGTGATTCTGCTAAAAATTTTCTAAGTTAAAAGCTGCAGAATTCACAGATTTACACCCCAATCTTTCAACGGACATAACTTCCTCATTTTAAATCGTTTTTCACCCGTTCTTCGAACGGCATGGACATCCCGGATCCAATTACATTTCTAAACAGATTTGGTACAAAACGGAGATCCGTAGTCCAAGTTATGTCCCGCCAAAGTATGCCCAAAAACCATGTTTTTCATAAAAATCACAAAGTGCCATTTTCAAAACAAGCAATTTCCAACTCTTTTCAAAATCAATCAAAACATGCCATTTTCATCCCTTTCCTTTGAAATCAATCAAAATATATCAAATTCAATCATCAAGCCTCCTCAACTCACACATTGACACATAACCACAATTTACCAAAATCACTATCTCATCATTTTAACCCACTTCACCTAAGTGGCTCAAACTCAAACATATTGACATATCATATACTATTCCTCATGCCAATTCTCAACAACACCAATTCCAATAACTCATTATGGTACACAAACAACATCATACTCACCATCAACGTGGTTCAACCCACAATTCAACCATAACCAATAATCAAGCATCACAACATGCATACTTCTCATACATCATACCATTAAGGCATCAATAAACATCATCACATATATGACCACATCATATATCTCAATCATTTAACAACATCAACCATTCAATGCCTATCTTAGGGCCTCTAGCCTAAGTATTTCCTACCACATTACATATTAGATACGGGAAACCGAAACCATACCTTAGCCGATTTTCCCAAGCTCCACCGGAGCACTTCTAAACCACTTATCCACGAGCTCTCAAGGCCTCAACACTTCCAAGAACAGATTTTGCACCACCAAACCCTTTCCAAGCTTTTCAAAATCACCAACCAAGCTCCAATATCCACACATACACAACCTAAGCCACAACCATCATACCCATACACAACATCTCAAAACCCAAACATCATAAAACAACAAAATACACTAGGGTTGAGAATCTTACCACACCCAAGATCCAAGGAG
>NC_029775.3:32804309-32806963 GCF_000817695.3 Arachis duranensis
TTGAGTTCCCAAGTGTGTTCCTCAACACCGCCTCGACTCCATGCCACTTTGACTAATGAAACCTCTTTTCCACACAACCGTTTGATACTAGTATCATCAATTCTGACCGGAGCCACTGGAAGCGTCAAATCTTCCCTTAACTGAACCGATTCAGGTTCCAACACATGGCTAGCATCAAGGGTGTACTTCCGAAGCTGCGACACGTGAAACACGTCGTGCAGGTTCGAAAGATGAGGTGGTAGAGCCATCCGATACGCCACCGGTCCAATCCTCTCCAGGATCTGAAATGGACCAATGTATCGAGGATTCAACTTCTTTGCCTTAATTGCCCTACCTACTCCCGTAGTCGGAGCATCCTTAAGGAAAACATGGTCTCCTTCCTCAAGAATCGGGTTCCAAAAGCTTTCTGAAATGCACCCCAAAACCTTGAAGTGAAACGAGGATCTCTATCAGAGATTATAGTAGCAGGTACACCATGAAGTCTCACAATCTCCTTTATATATAACCGTGCTAGCTCCTCAAGGGTGTAAGTCATCCGAATGGGCAAAAAGTGAGCTGACTTCGTCAATCGATCCACAATCACCCAGATAGCATCAAAACCAGCCCTAGTCCTTGGCAATCCCGACATAAAGTCCATTGCAATACTTTCCCACTTCCATTGCGGAATCTCTAAAGGTTGCAACATTCCGGAAGGTCTTTGATGTTCAATCTTTACCTTTTGACAAGTTAAACACTTTGAAACATATTCCGCCACATCATTCTTCATACCCGGCCACCAAAACATCGCCTTTAAATCATGGTACATCTTAGTACTTCCCGGGTGAATGGAGAATCCGCTTTTGTGTGCCTCCTTTAAAATATCTTGCCTCAAAGTGCCAACATCCGGCACAATGATCCTACCCTTGAATCTCCATAACCCATCTTTTTCTATAAAATTGGTACCGAAATTCTCGTCTCAATCTCCTCTATCATATTTAGCCATAAAAATCACATTTTAGGCTTTCTAGAATAAATTCTCATTTATGGGTTAATTAACCGTTAATTAACCGGGTTTTACACATTCTCCCTCAAATCCAAAGCAAGCAAAGCCCTCTCAACATGACTCAAAGGCACACAGAGAAGCTAGATTAGGAATTTCATTTTTGTGAATTTGTTTTCAATTTCAATTTCATTTTATTTTCATTTTGTAAAAAAGCCTATATAAAGGGCATCATTCTCATTTCAGAAAAAGGGGCTAGCTCCATTAGGGAGTAGTAGTAGTAGATAGCTCTCTCTTTGAGTTTTCATTTCTGTTTTGAATCTTGCGTGGAGATTGGTAGGAATTCTGTTTTCATTCTCCATCTGCAACATCTCTGCTTTGTCCTTCTGCATAATTGAGAATTGGATTTACATTTCACTTGCTGCTTGATTTACTTCTCTTCTGCTGATTATTTTCTACTTTGATCAAGGAAGGAATTGAGATCTAGACTTGTTTTCTAGTCTCTTTGATTTCCTGAGATCTTCATTTTAATTTTCCAATTGAGTTGAATTAAATTTCTATTTGCTTCTTCAAGCAATTCTGCTTTCTGTTTGAGATCGGTTGCAAGTTACTACATCTTTTAATTCTGCTTTCTTTTTCTTGAATCCCAGCTCCCAAAATCCTTTTATTCTTCCTGCAATTTAAATTTTCAGTTGCTTGATTTATTGCTTCCTTTAATTTCCAGCACCCACTCCCCTTTATATTTAATGCAATTTACATTTCTTGTCATTTAAGATTCTTGCAATTTACATTTCTTGCTCTTTAAGTTACTTGCCAATTTACTTTCTGCATCTTTAAGATTTCTGCCATTTACTTTCTGTTGGCTACACTTCACACAATTCACTCAATGTTAGCTTGACTAAACTAATCACCCACTAAAGTTGCTTGATCCATCAATCCCTATGGGATCGACCTCACTCTAAGTGAGTTATTACTACTTGATGCGACCCGGTATACTTGCCGGTTGGATTTGTGTGTTGGAAATTCGTTTTTCCGCAAAAACACCATCAGTATGTGTCTGATCTTCCACTGACATTTGAATGCCAGGGGTAGAGGCTGGAGTGGCGTTAGACGCCAACTCCTTACCTGTTTCTGGTGTCTGAATGCCAGAACTGTGCTTCCTTTGGGCGTTCAACGCCAATTCCTTGCCTGTTTCTGGCGTTGAACGCCAGGACTGAGCATGGGTTGGGCGTTCAAGGCCAGCTTTCCACCCCTTCTCTGGCGTTTAAGCGCCAGAATTATTCCTCCCTGGGCTCTAACTGTCCTCAGAGGGATTTTGGGTAGCAGTTTGTTCATTTCTTGACTTTCTACTGCCTTGAAGTGAGGTATTTAATGTTTTCCCACTTCTTAATTGAACTGCTTGGCACTCTTCAGTTATTTGTTTTGATAACTACTGTTCTATTTGCTTCAACTGCACCTCCATATTCATATTAGCCATTCTTGTTTCTTGCAATATCTCCTTGAATTCGGCTAACTGTTTTGTTAGAAAATCCAGTTGCTGATTGAAATCAGTAACTTGTTCTGCAGGACTGAGTTCAGCAGTTACTGTTTTAGCCTCTTCTTTCATGGAAGGTTCACTGCTTAGGTATAGATGCTGATTTCTGGCAACTGTATCAATGAGCTCTTGAGCTTCTTC
>NC_029775.3:32807231-32809423 GCF_000817695.3 Arachis duranensis
CCATATGAAGCAGTAGTGGGGTTAGCATATGACCCCAGAGTCCTTCTGGACTGTTCATTTCCACTTAGGTCCATGATGGAGAAAGGGAGATGACTTGGATTTATTTTATTTAATTTATTATAAAAAAATTGATTTTCGAAAGAATAAAATAAAATAAAATAAAAACCAAAATAAAAATAAAATAAAATAAATAAAAAAAGAAAATTAAAAATTAAAAATAATAAAAATTACAAAATATTTTATGAAGATTTTCGAAAAAGTGAAGAGAGAGAAAGTGGTTAGGATATTTTCGAAAAAGATAAAAAATATATATATATTTTTAAAATCTTAAAAGGATAAGATTTGAAAATTTTTGAAATTGAAATCTGAATTTTTATAAAAAAAAAATTTGAAAAAGTAGCTTAAAAATAGTTAGAAAAGATAATTTTTTTTGAATTTTAAATTTTATGATGAAAGAGAAAAACACACAAAAGGCACAAGACTTAAAATTTTTAGATCTAATGCTCCTTGTTTTCGAAAATTTTGGAGAGAAAACACCAAGGAACACCAAACTTAAAATTTTAAGATCAAAACACAAAGAAGACTCAAGAACACTTTGAAGATTCACAAGAACAACAAGAACAAAAGAAAGAACACCAAACTTAAAATTTTTAGAAAATTTCAATAAAATTTTCGAAAATTATAAAAAGATTAACAATAAACACACCAAACTTAAAGTTTGGCTCAAGATTCAATCAAAGAAAAATTATTTTTGAAAAAGATTTTAAAAAGAAGATACCCAATTACCAAGAACATAAACCAATGCTCTAGCCAATTGAGCTGTAAATGTAACAATTGTTTTGAAGAGGTATATTTTTTTTGGAAGACTAATGCTTTGGAAAAGCACAAGAAAAACAAGAAAAGACACATAACAAGAAAAATAAACAAGAACAACTTGAAGATCAAGGAAGAATGAAGAACACAAATTCGAAAAATTAAAAGGAAAATATAAAATATGCAATTGACACCAAACTTAGAACAAAACACTAAACTCACGAAAAAAAATGAAAATTGATAAAGAAAAATAATAATTTTGAAAATTTTTTAAAAGAAAATAAAGGACTCAGATTTAATGACTCTATAACAATAATATTCTATTCCTAATCTAAGCAACAAAATAAACCTTTAGTTGTTCAAACTCAAACAACCCCCGACAACAGCGCCAAAAACTTAGTGCACGAAATTGCAATCACACTTTTGCAATCCACACAACTAACCAGCAAGTGCACTGGGTCGTCCAAGTAATACCTTACGTGAGTAAGGGTCGAATCCCACGGAGATTGTTGGCTTGAAGCAGGCTATGGTTATCTTGTAATTCTTAGTCAGGATATCAATTATAATTATCAGTTTGAATTACGAAAAATAAAAGGGCACAAAATAAATAATCGTACGCGATTATGGAGAATATGTTGAAGTTTTGGAGATGTTGTGTCCTCTGAATTCCTGCAACATAATACTTTCTTACATGAAAAAGTGCAAAGTTCCTTCCATGGCAAGCTGTATGTAGGGTGTTACCGTTGTCAATGGCTACTTCCTATCCTCTCAGTGAAAATGCTCCAAATGCTCTGTCACAGCACGACTAATCATCTGTTGGTTCTCGATCATGTTGGAATAGAGTCCATTGATTCTTTTGCGTTTGTCATCACGCCCAACAATCACGAGTTTGAAGCTCGTCACAGTCATTCAATTCTTGAATCCTACTTGGAATACCACAGACAAGGTTTAGACTTTCCAGATTCTCATGAATGCCGCCATCAATTCTAGCTTATACCACGAAGATTCTGATTAAGAAATCTAAGAGATACTCATTCAATCTGATGTAGCACGGAGGTGGTTGTCAGGCACACGTTCATAGATTGAGGAAGGTGATGAGTGTCACGGATCATCACCTTCTTCATAGTGAAGCACGAATGAAAATCTTAGATAGGAACAAGTGTGTTTGAATGGAAAATAGAAATAATTGCACTAATTCATCGAGACGCTGCAGAGCTCTTCACCCCCAACAATGGGGTTTAGAGACTCATGCTGCCAGAAGGTACAAATTTCAGATCTAAAAATGTCATGAGATACAAAATAAGTCTCTAAAAGTTGTTTAAATACTAAACTAGTAACCTAGGTTTACAGAAAATGAGTAAACTAAGATGGATAGTGCA
>NC_029775.3:32809468-32828289 GCF_000817695.3 Arachis duranensis
CCCACTTGGTGTGTGCTGGGGCTGAGACTTAAGCTTCTCACGTGCTTGGGCTGTTTCTGGAGTTGAACGCCAAGTTGTAACATGTTTTTGGCATTCAACTCTGGTTTGTGACGTGTTTCTGGCACTGAACGCCAGATTGCAACATGGAACTGGCGTTGAACGCCAGTTTATGTCGTCTATCTTCACATAAAGTATGGACTATTATATGTTGCTGGAAAGCCCTGAATGTCTACTTTCCAACCCAATTGAGAGCACGCCAATTGGACTCCTATAGCTCCAAAAAATCCATTCCGAGTGCAGGGAGGCCAGAATCCAACAGCATCAGCAGTCCTTTTTCAGCCTAAATCAGATTTTTGCTCAACTCCCTCAATTTCAGCCAGAAAATACCTGAAATCACAGAAAAATACACAAATTCATAGTAAAGTCCAGAAATATGATTTTTTCTTGAAAACTAATAAAATTCTATTAAAAAATAATTAAAACATGGTAAAATCTACATGAAATTACCCCCAAAAAGCGTATAAAATATCCGCTCATCATGACCCTAAGCATTTTTTTCTAATATTACCATTGGATACATAAATGCCACAAACACTTTAACTGAGTGAACCCCTTAAGATTGTAACTCAGCTTTGCTAGAGTCCCCAGCCAGTGGTGTCCAGAGTTCTTAAGCACACTTTTTGCTTTAGACCATGACTTTAACTGCTCAGTCTCAAGTTTTTCACTTGATACCTTCACATGACAAGCCTATAGTTAGGGAAGCAGCTCATTTCAACTGCCTAGGCTAAGATATTTCTTTTAGGCCCTCCTAACCATTGATGCTTAAAATATATATATATATATATATTGCTTTTTGCTGCTTTTTCTTGCTTCAAGAATCAATTTTTTGATTTTTCAGATCACCAATAATACTTCACATTTATCCTCATTCTTTCAAGAGCCAACATTCTTAACTCCAACATCAAATATGCACTGTTTATTCATACATTCAGGAAACAAAAGGAATACCACCACATCAAATAATTGAACTATTCTTAATGTATAACTCGAAATTCATGCATCTTACTTTTCTTTTTCAGATAAAATAATTTTTCTTTTAAGCAAGGTGATAGATTCATGGAATATTTTATAGCCTTAAGACATAAAGATAGATGATCATGCACTAGAAACAGACAATAAAGCAAAATACAAGGAAAACAGAAAAATATAGGCAACATGGGAGTAAAAGGGAACAAATCTACCTTAGTGATAGCAGCCACTACTCCTTCTAGAGGATCCAATTGAGTGCTTGATCTCCTATATGTCACGCCCATGCCTCTATTGTTCTTCCCTCATGGCTCTTTGATCTTCTCTTATATCATGCAAGATGGTGGAATGCTCCTGATGTCCCATCCTTAGTTGATCCATGCTGGAGCTCATTTCTCCTAGAGAAGTGTGCAATTGGTCTTAATAGTCTTGGGGAGGAAAATGCATTCCTTGAGGCATCTCAGGGACTTCTTGTTGAGGTAGCTCCACATGCTCTTGCTGTGGTCCATGTGCTGGCTCTTTGGTTTGCTCCATCCTCTTCTTGGTGATGGGCTTCTCCTCCTCAATAGGAATGTCTCCTTCTATGACAATTTCAGCTAAATTGCATAGGTGACAGATAAGGTGGGGGAACGCCAGCCCTGCTAAGGGGGAAAGCTTTTCAACTTTCTTGTACAACTCTTGAGGTATTACCTCATGTACCTTCATCTCACTTCTAATCATGATGCAATGAATCATGATGGCTCTGTCAATGGTCAATTCTGACCGATTGCTAGTAGGGATGATAGAGCGTTGGATGAATTCCAACCATCCTCTAGCTACGGGCTTGAGGTCAAGCCTTCTCAGTTGGATAGGCTAGCCTTGGGCATCCCTCTTCCACTGAGCTCCTTCGACACAAATATCTAAAAGGACTTAGTCCAGCCTCTGGTCAAAATTGACTCTCCTAGTGTAAGGATGTGGGTCTCCTTGTATCATTGGCAAATGGAGCACCAACCTTACATTCTCCGGGCTGAAATCCAAGAGATGCCCTCAGACCATGGTGTTCCAATTTTTTTTATTTGGGTTCACACTAATTTCATGGTTTTTAGTGACCCATGTTTTAGCATAGAACTCTTGCACCATCAAGATCCCAACTTCTGGGATAGGATTGGTTAGGACTTCCCAACCTCTCTTCTGGATTTCTCTTTGGATCTTCGGGTACTCATTCCTTTTGAGCCTAAAGATGACTTCAGGAATCACCCTCTTCTTTGCCACTACTTCATAAAGGTGGTCTTGATGAGCTTTGGTGATGAATCTCTCCATCTCCCAAGAATCAGAGGTGGAAGCAACTTCTTTCCCTTTTTTCTTCCTAGAGGATTCTCCAACCTTGGGTGCCATAAGTGGGAATGAAAAGTAAAAAGCAAGTCTTTTCCAACACCAAACTTAAAAGCTTTGCTCGTTCTTAAAGGGATAGTGGATTTGGCGAAGAAGGGTGTAGTGTAAGGATGGTGTGTGTATGAAGGATAGGAAGAATGGGTATTTACAGAAGTGGGATAGGGTAGGGTTCGAATGAATGGGTAGGAATTGGGTGGGAAATTTTCAATTTGAAGTGGGTGGGGGTTATGATGGTTTTGGGAAGTGATATGGATGTGATTGGGTTAGGGTTTATAGGAAGGAGTGTGTAAGAAAGAGTGAAAGTAAGAGAGAGAAGAAGGTGGGGTAAGTGGAGATTCTGTGGGACCCACAGATCCTGAGGGGCTAGGAAATTCGAGTTTCCTTCCCTCTTGTGGGCGTTAAACGCCCAACTGCTGCTCCTGGCTGGCGTTCAACGCCAGCTATGTACCTCTTATTGGACATTAAACGCCTATGCCTCTATTTGGGCGTTGAACGCCTAGGGTCTGCCCCCTGACTGGCGATCAACACCAAGCTTTTACCCGATCACTAGCGTTCAACGCTAGTAATGTGCTCCCTGGCCGGTGTTCAATGCCAGCAAAGCTGCTCTTCATGGGCATTGAACGCCCACTCTGGCCCCCTTGTCTGGCGTTCAACGCCAGCAAGGTCTCTGCTCCAGGGTGTTCTATTTCCAGCTCTGATTGTTTCTGTTTCTATTCTAACTACTACACATGATCCCAAACATTAAGAAGGAAGGGAAAAATCTAAAAATAAACTAAAATAAACTCAAATGAAAATAAACAAAAGAAATAAGAACAGAAATACTCTACTCATGGTTGGGTTGCCTCATAACAAGCGCTTTTTTAATGTCATTAGCTTGACACTCGATTGCTGACTTTCTTCCTCTTTTTCCAATTGGTTAATAGAAATGACTCCATGGGAGAAGAGGAGGAGATTAGTGCCCTTAGATTTGAATTCCTCCTAACAAGCTTTCTTTTAGTATGCTCAGCTTGATTCTCCTTGTTTGTTAGGGTAAGGGTTGTATTATTTCTCAATCCTCTATGCATCTTCCTCTTGGGACCTCCCTCCTTGGTGAGTGGTGACTGCCCAACACCAAACTTAAGTTTGATGTCTGGAGAAACTGTATGAGTTGTCACCAAGGGAGGAGGCTTCAGTATTGTACTCTGCATAGAAGTACCTCCTTTTCAGGGGATAATGGAGGTTTAAGGACCTTGATAATCATGTAATCCTTCTGTAACCTCATCACTAATTCGCCTCTCTCAACATAAGAGAAATTTCTTCCAGTAGATAGAGACCATTGTTCCAAAACCTCAACAAAAGGAATATTGGATAGCAACTTCTTAGAGCCTTCCAAGGACTGTGAGCAGTGCTCGACCTTGGTCTCCTTTTGGGGCTTCTGAGGATATGGTACTTCAGGTTTTCTTCCCATAAAAGGGGCGTGTAACATTGTGCTTCCAGCCTCTCCTTGAGTCTCTTCTTTATTTAGTTCCTCAATAGTGTGTACCACCTTAGGCTCGGTCTCCTCTATTTTTTCTGGTGCCTCCAGATCAGGCTTGGCATCATAAAAGATGTCATCCAACTCTTCTTTGAGTCTCTCAACTATATTCACCTCTTTTACCAGGAAATCGATGATATTAATGCTCATGCATTTTTTTGGGGTGTTTGGATGCTTGAGGAAAGTATCTTCTGAATTGATTTCCATTACCCCCTCTCTAGGTGGTGAATGCCCTTGGTGATACTTTCTTGGCGTTCAACGCCAGTGTTACTCCTTTCTGGGAGTTCAACTTCAGCTCTGCTATAGTTGTGAATATCACCTTGAGGGAGGTTACCACTCATATTACAATGAGTATCTGGAGGATCACTATGAACCTCAACAACTTGATTCTGCACGCTACTGTACAATTGTTCCAACATAAGTTTATTCCCAACAATCCTTGCCGCTATAGTTTCCGTAGATGAGTATAAGTACTAGTTCTTGATAACTCTCTCAATGAGCTCATCTGCCTCTTTGAATGTCATTTTCCAAGGGTGTAGAGAGTCACCTGTAGAGTGATCCAAGAACCTCTTGGCCATCTCAGAGAGACCTTCATAGAAGATCTTTATCCTGCTCTAACATGCAAACATGGCAGGGGGACATTTCCTGATCATCCGCTTGTACCTTTTCCAAGCATTGTAGAGGAATTCTCCCTCTTTCTGCCTGAAGATCTGAATGTCTATCCACTACAAGAAAAATACCCATTCAGCCACACTTTTTTTAAGTTACATTTGAAAAGCGTAGCCTATTCTAGGAATAGGCTACGCTTTTCTCTGTGTTTCCTTTTTGCAGAAGAATAGGAATCACATTTGTGGCATCACTTGAAAAGCGATGCCTTAGATATTATAAAGATCACTTATAAAGCGTAGCCTTAACTTAAGAGTTATGGGTTCATTTTTTACACCAAAGAGAACACTTTTAAAGTGTAACCTATTTGTCATATTTCAGATGCATTTTAAAAGTGTTGCCTAATGTATTTCAAGTCAAATATGTCAACACTTAGTAAATTTTTTTCATATTTCACCAAATATACAAGCTAAGCACGTGTACAGTAGACACTTAGGCAAATAAAAACAAAATAACATGGCCATTGAACTCGCGATCCCTAGCTACCATTCCCTTCGTCACCCCCAAATCAGAGAAGACCACTGACGGCATCAACTCTCATGGCGTCACCACTCACGGCGTCACCGCTCATGGCGTCACCATCTCCACCACTCACTCATCTTCATCACTCACCTCTCACCACGCCGCCACTCATCTTCATCACCGGTTCTCTTCGCTGCGCGCTGACATCAGGAAGATCGACTGTGCGCTCGACTAAAAGCTTCTCTTTATTCGCTCACCGTCGTCAAGAAAGGTATGTATCACCTTCATTTGGTTTCTAAAATCTGAGAGGGTAGGGTTCCGATTTTCGGGTTGCAATTTGGGGGTTTGGTACAAAATCCTTTGAATTCGTGAATTGATGAACATGCATGCTAATCTTGCAGCGCAGGAGAACTCAGAATTTGCTGGTTTCATTCCGTTATTGCTGCGGCGCAGCAGAACTCGTGAATTTGGGATTGTTGCGACGCAGGAGATCGAACTCGTGAATTTGGGATTGGGGTTTCATTCCGTTTACGCAGGTACTGTATAGTTTGTAAGCCAACTTTCATTTTAATTCCTTGTTCATATAACTATGAGTTTGGGTTGGGGAATTTTTTTTGTTCTCTTCTTGCATACTTTTAATTTTTTTCCCCTTAAGTAGTAACACTAAACCTTTTGGTTCAGTTATTATTGTCTATTATGAATGGATTTTAAGTGAAAAGCTTTGTTGTATATGATGATTGATGAAAAAGCTTCCCTTTCCATCCACAATTACTTGTTCTATTAGGAATACACAAGCTCAATTACATTCCAGCACTTCCTTTTTATTTTTCCATCTGATTTCTCCAATTCAAATCAATTTGCACTTTTTAAAACTTGAATAATTAAAATCCTGTGTGTAGAGCAGTGTCAAAATTGGGAAATAGATTTTATATATAATAAATTTTGATATGTCAAAGTAGTGGAGTTAGCTGTGTTAGCTTTTAGGGAAGTTTGAAGTTAGTGCCGTAGTGGCACTTAAAAGGCATATCTAATTCTAAAAGACATGCAAACTTTTAACTAATTAAAAGGAAACTGTGATTTTTTAGAGATCTATTGTCATAAAAATAAAATTTGAGTTTCGTAATTTAATTGATTTGTAGTGTTTTCTGGGGTTTTGGTTGGACAACGACATTTTTTCTATTGATTCTATACTATCATGTTGAGTTTCTTGTAAAAGATGAATTCATCTTTTTTATTGAGTTGTGGTGGATTTGACACCGAAAAATGTTTCATTCTCAAGAGATCTGGTCGAATGAAAAAAATTGTTGAGAGACTTGATCAAGAGTTGCATCATTTTAGGATCTCAAATAAGTTTTTACAGGCGTAAAGTGTTGATGTTAACTTGTCTCTTCTCTCAATAATAGTGAGTATAGTAAAGATAAATAATTGTGATGTCAGTATTTTTTTTATAACAGTTTCGTCGGTTTTTGTTGTGTAATTAAGTCTGACGATTGCTCCTGAAAAAAATATTGTTTTAGCTCTCTCTTTATTTGGAATATTCTGCGTTGTGAATTTTTTTTCCTAAAAAATTGGTTTGTGTTTAGAAGTGTGGTTATAAGATAGTCGATATTAAAATTGATTCTATGAATACTTTCTTGTTGCTTTAATTTGATTCCTAACAAGTGTCTTGTGTTGATAGTAATTTACTTGACAATTAGAAAATTATCGTGTCTTAATTGAGAAGTTCAATTTAATCTTATTCAAAGAGAAGTTAAATGTTGTAGCTGATTTGTTAACTTAAAAATGATCTAAAAATTATAAATGGAGAGGAGGGAGACAAGAAGTGAGAATATAGAATGATTAGGGGAGCTAATGAGAACTATGGGCTCTGATCCCTGAAGGTGGACCCTCACAGATAAAGCACCCACTTATTTCCTCTGCAATTGGTTTTCTTCTCAGTATCATAACATCAACTTACTATATAGATAAGATAAGAAAATAGTTTTTAGTTTGATTGAGATTGTTCAATATTCCAAGCAAACTGCATATACTCTTTAATAAGAAATTTGAAGCGTAGCAGTGAGCAGTGAAATCTAAACTGAAATCACAGATATTGATATTGTTAGGGATAAGTACTAACTTGCCTTGTTTTGAGGGCATCAGTGGCACAGATCAATAATAAAAAAGCCGCCTCAGAGAAATCTCATGAATTTTGGTCCCTTTTAAGTGGTAGTTTTGTTTGTTTATTACTTTTGAGAATAACTTTGATTAGAAAACATAATAGTAGTAAGTAGTAACAGAGCAGAGCAACACATGGAGGCAAAATCTTGGTAGCATTTATTAAGGTAATGGTAATAATGTGTTAAAATGAGTCTTCACGTTATTATCATACTCTATCACTTGATAATAATTCACATCACTCACTGTCTCACTCTGCCCACCTCCATCTATTTTCATAACTTTACTTTTATTTTTTAAAGTTAGAACTTCCAAAGTTATATTATATCACAGGCTCTACTCCGTAACAACTTCAAATCCCGTGACTTATTGAGATTTATGATAATATTTTTCAATTGTATGAGAATTCATTGAATTACTAATGATTATAAATCAAATTTAGGATACGGTAACTAATTTTATGTCAAATGTTTCTTTTAATTAGGATGAATTCCAAAACTGGCAAGCTGCTGGTGAAACAGATGAGGAAGCTTTTGAGTCTTTATTTGGAAAAGAACAACCAGGTCGGGTTAGGTGCTATGGAAGATCTATTACACGACGTGACTTAAAAAAGCATGCAGAAATTTCTGAACTCAAGCAACAACACCAGGAGGAAGCCACATCTTTGAAGGCTGAACTTGGAGACATGAAGGCCAAACAGCAACACCAAGAGGCTGACCTTCATGGATTGCGAAACATGATTAAGTTACTAGTTCAGTGATCTGAACCTGGAATGAGGCCGGAAGAAATTGAAGCTTTGTTACAAGATGCCCAACACTCTCCAATTGATGCAAATAGCACTCATGGATCAACACATATTCCAAACATAAATATGGTATGACCAGTTTTTTCTTATTCCCTAATATTTGTTTATATATTGTTAATTATTAATTAGGATTTTGAGTTTAAAATTTTTATTTGTTATAACTTAGGAGGATGCCATATCTTTTTAATTTGAACTGAAATTGAAGAAGATGGAAGCTGTGATTTAGTTTTTTTGGTTTTGTTTTTTCATTATGTAATTTTAATATTATTGTTATCAGGGTGAAAGCTGTAATTTTTCTGGTTTTTCTGATTTTTCTGGTTTTAGTTCCCATTTAGTATGAAGTTGTGTTAGTCCGTTTTTTAGTTGTCCTTTATGGTGATTTATAGTATCCCCCTGAATGTGATTGTTATTTTAAAGCAAAAGACTTTGGTGATATGAAAAGTAGAGTAGTTTCAATTATCCTATGCCTCTCGGATATTGTATGTGTTATTAGTCTGTTAATTACTTTTTTCTTGTTGTACTTTTTCAAATTATAATTATTTTTCTATATAATTATGCAGGATAATTCTGAAGATGTGAATGAAGATTGAGATGCTTATCATAATGGTTTATTGACAAAGATGGAAATTGAAAGATGTATGGTTGATGATGATGTCTTTTATTAGAAGCTAAGATACATTTATATGATATAATATTTTGATTTTTCCTAGTTTATTAGTAATAAACTCTAAGTGCATTATATGAGTATACTTATTCTAGTTTGAGATGTATGAATGTTCAAAATTATGATCATTCCAATATTTTTGGTTCATTGTATACTTATATTTTGTTTCAGTATAATTTTTATTGTTTAAAGATTATTGTATGGTATTATTTTGGGCGTATACATTTTTATTTTATAATAATTAACTAATTTAATTAACGATACAGGATTATATATATTATATTCTCAAATATATATAAACAGAAATTAAAAAAAAATGAGGGACAAAAGGCTACACTTATATAGAGTAGCTTTAGGTATACTATTTGCTATATTTATAAAGTGATGCAGTAGCCTTGAAAAGTGTAGCCTATTCTTTAGAATTATGGTAACTATTAGTGCTGAAAAGCGTAGCCTTAGGTCCTGAACAGCATCACTTAAAAAGCGTACCCTATTCTCAAAGGCGAGAAGCGTAGCCTTTGCTACAGAAAAGCGTAGCCTTTGAGAATAGGCAACACTAGTATAGGCATCGCCTACAAAAGTGTCTCTGAAGCCTAAAAAGCGTAGCCTTTTCCTAAGGCATCATTTTTTTTCGGTTTTGGCTACACTTTTCAAGTGTACTTGAATGGGTGTTTTTCTTGTAGTGATCATTAGCTCAGACCATCTCTGTGAGGAGGATAACCTGTTTAGGAATTTACTAACAGCCTTATCCCAAGTGTTCACACTTCCTCTGGGCTCATAAATCCACCATAGCCTTGCTTGATCATTCAGAGCAAATGGGAAGAGTATTCGCTTGCAAACTTCAGGCTCTATTCCATTGGTCTCTACAGTGTCACAGAACTGTAGGAAGTCAGAGAGGAATTTATTTGGATCTTCCTGTGAAAGTCCACGAAACTGGCTATGTTGCTGTATTAGCATGATCAAACCAAAGTTGACCTTAAAGTCATCTAGATCAATAGGAGGTCTACCAATATTCCTTTCGTAAAAGTCAGGAGTGGGGGCTGTATAGGACCCCAAAGTTCTTCTGAATTTTTTATTCCCATTTGAGTCTATAGTGAACTCTTCTTGTTCCTGTATACATAGAAAAGAAACAAAGAGAAATGGGAGTCTCTATGTCAAAGAATAGAGAACTCCTATGAGATGTGAAGAAGAATGAAGATGGAAAGAAGAGAAGAATAATTCAAATTAAAGGGGGTAAAGAATTCAAAAATTGAGAAGTGAAAAGAGAAACTGGAAAAATATTTTTGTTTTTATTTTATTAATCAAATTCAAAAATGAAAGCTAATTAACTAAAAAGATATGAAAATTGAATGATGAATTTTGAAAAAGAAGAGTGGGAAATAGAGGGAAAGTTTTCGAAAATAGGAGTGAGAAGAATTAGTTAGGAAGTTTTGAAAAAAAGAAAGAGAAAACAAGTAACTAATTAAGAAAGATTTGAAGTTAAGATAAGATAGAAGATTTGAAAAAGATTTAATTTTAAAATTTAAATTTAGAAAAGATAAGATAGAAATTGAAAATATTTGAAAAAGATTTGATTTCGAATTTTGAAATAGAAACAAGATAAGATAAAGATTTGAAAATAAATTGAAAAGATAAGATTGAAGATTTGAAAAAAAAATTGAAAAGGTAAGATTTAAAATTTGAATTTTGAATTTTAAATTTTAAAATTTGAATTTTGAAAATTGAATTTTAATTAGGATAAGCTAAGATTTTGAAAATTAAATTTTTAAATTTTGAATTTTGAAACAAGATAAGATAAAGATTTGAAAAAGATTTGATTTTTTTGAAAAGATTTTTTGAAATTCAAATTTAAGATAAGATAGGATAATGATTTGAAATTTAATAAAAGATAACAAAAGATAAGATAAAGATTTGAAAAAATTTTGAATTTTAAAATTTAAAAGAAAGATAAGATAAGAAAGAATCAAATTAAAATAAAGATATGATAAGATATAAAAAGATAAGATTTGAAATTTGATTTTTGAAATTAAGATAAGATAAGATAATGATTTTGAAATAAAGATAGAAAAGATATTTTTTATTTTTTGAATTAATGAAGAAAGAGAAAAACAACCAAAAGACACCAAACTTAAAACTTTTAGATCTAAGACTCTAAATTTTCGAAAACTTAAAAAGAAAAACACCAAAAGACACCAAGCTTAAAAATTTTAAGATGAAAACAAGAAAAGAAACAAGAACAACTTGAATATCAAGGAAGAACACTAAGAACAATTTCGAAAATTCAAAGGAAACAAATAACACACAAAGGACACCAAACTTAAGAATTGACACTAGACTTAAACAAAAGACACTATTTTTGAAAAAATTTTTGAAAAGAAAGCAAGAAAATTTAAAACTTCAACAAGAAAAATAACAAAAGACTCAAACAAAAGACAAAGATTAATAAAGAAAGGAAAAGATTTTGAAAATTTTTTGACAAAGATCGAAAATAAGAAATAGGTAAGACTCAAAGTAAGAAAAATCAAAAGGAAATACATAGCCAAAACAGAAAAGGTTTTGAAAATTTTTTGAAAAGAAAACAAAAGGCTCAAAACAAAAGTAAAAAGTACCTAATCTAAGCAACAAGATAATCCGGTAGTTTGTCAAATCTGAACAATCCCCGACAACGGCACCAAAAACTTGGTGCACGAAACTGGCTCCGCAGAATTCGCACAGATAGACCGGCAAGTATACCGGGTCGTCCAAGTAATACCTAAGGTGAGTCAGGATCGATCCCACGAGGATTGTTGTTTTGAGCAGTGATGGTCGGATTAATTGATGGTAAAGAATTTCACAAAAATAATCGCGTTGTAAGTATAGTTTCTAAACCAACAGAAAATCCTTTCGTACAAAAGTTTGGTTGTCACAAGTAACAAAACCCAATAAAATTTATAACTGAAGTATTGAAACCTCGGGTAGTCTTCTCAATGAATTACAGGGAAGTATGATTTATTATTGGTTATGGAAAACAATATTTTTGGGTTTTGAAAGGTTGAACAGGGAAAATAAATTGCAGGAAAAATAAATTAATAACTAGAAAAACTCTTGACAATATATGAAAACTGGACGTCATATCCTAGTTATCCTTATCAATTATGATGAGAATTAGATTTTGCTCCCACCTTATTAACCTCTAACTATGAAGGTAAGTTAAGTGGATGAATCAATTTGATTCCTCAGATCCTAGTCAATTCCTAAGAAAAGACTAGAGTTATTGGAATTCAAATTAATTAGCAAAGATAACAATTATCAATCACAATGAGTTTGATAACTCAAATTAATCAATTCATCAATTAAAGCCATGGATATAAAAAGCTAAGTAAAAATCATAAATCTGAAATACCTCAAATTATATTTAAACATAAATTCAAATCTAACATGAAAGGGTTCATAAGCCAATTTGGCAACATGAGTCAAATACAAGTAAAAGCATTAGAGTATCTAAAAGTAGAAGAGAAACATAAATTAAAGTAACATTGAACCTAGAGTAAAGATGAAATAGCCTAAAACTAATAAAAATCCTAAATCATAAATCCTAAGAAAGAGGAGAGAGCCTCTCTCTCTAGAAACTACATCTAATCCTAAAATTGTGTATTATGAATGTTGTGTCTCTATGAATGGATGCATTCTCCCACTTTATAGCCTCTAATCTGTATTTTCTGGGCCGAAAAATGGGTCAAAAATAGCCCAGAAATCGCTAGGGCTGAATTCAAACACGTGCAGGTCTCTGGTTTCACGCAGATCCACATGCGCACGTGGATTCACGCGTGTGCGTCACTTATCCTCAGGGAAACTATGGTAAATTATATATCATTTCGAAGCCCCGGATGTTAGCTTTCCAACGCAACTCAAACCGAATCATTTGAACCTTTGTAGCTCAAGTTATGACTGTTTGAGTGCTAAGAGGTCAGGCTGGACAGCTTAGCAATTTCTTCAACTTCTTGTATTCCTTCCACTTTTGCATGCTTTCTTTCCATCCTCTAAGCCATTCCTGCCCTGTAATCCCTGAAATCAATTAACACACATATCAAGGCATCGAATGGTAATAAGAGAGGATTAAACATAGCAAATTTAAAGCCCAAAGAAGCATGTTTTCAATCATAGCACAAAATCCGGAAGGAAAAAGTAAAACCGTGCAAATAGTATGAATAAGTGGGTAAAGAGTTGATAAAAATCACTTAATTGAGCATAAGATAAACCATGAAATAGTGGTTTATCAAGCACACAGTGGACACCTTGCTGATCTTAGTTAGGCAGATAGAAAATTATAAGTTGTCACGGAAAAAGCATAAAACAAAATAAATAAATAAAAGTTACTTGAAAGATAGGAATTCAATGGTATAATGGTTGAGGCTTCGGAGATGTTTTTGTCTTTCCGGATTAACTTTTCTAACTGTCTTCTTCAATAACCTTATGAATCCTTCAATGGCATTTGTAGGTGATTAACTCATGTCCTCTCATCAAGTAACCTCCTCTACTGCAGCAATCCACCACGTTGAGATGACTAATGCCCTATCATCAAGCCACCTCTAGGTTTCTCACTATAGCAGAAGATAAAGCTCTAAGCAGTCCACTCCCCTTCACAATCCTACTCAAGGTGCCACAGACAAGGCAGATCTTCCGGATCAGAAAGTGCCGCTTCTCTGACTCTAGCCTTAACGCCACAGAAACTTCACGCACCCATAGTCAACGGGATTATATGTCACATTTCCAAAGTTGCTCAGATGATCTGTAGGAATTCGCAATGCAATCTCTAGCTTTAGTTCAACGCTATCCGGGTCAGGATTTGCAGGAACCCAAGTAGAACAAGGGTGATTGTCACGGGTCACCCTCAATTCATAAGATGAAGAATGAGGTTGCATAAGAGAACATAATCAGACATATTGAATAAAAATAGTAATATTATTGATCCATGAAACTCAGCAGAGCTCCTAACCTTAACCTTAGGAGGTTAGTGATTCATACTGTACATAATAGTGTTCGAAAATAATAGGGGAGGAAGAAGATCAAAAGTTCTTAAATAACGAAATAATATGTTATCTTCTTTTTCTGTCGTGCATAGAGTAATTAAAAATTTCTATCCAAATAATGAAATAATATGTTTTCTTGTTTAAGATTCTAGATTTCTGATCATGTTTCTGCAGTAGGTGCCCTATGCTTTAAGGTCTTTTAGTTTGCTAGTTAAACTGCATTTTTTATGATTGCATATGCCTTCCCACCATATTTTCCATGCTTCAAAGTTTAATGTGAGTCCATTCTTGAGCATTTGTTTTTTATTTCTGATTGCAAGTCTTTTTAATTAGCTATTTAAAACTTTTTATTTGTTTAATTAAGCATTGATGAGCGGATATTTTATACGCTTTTTGGGGGTAATTTCATGTAGATTTTAGTGTGTTTTAGTTAGTTTTTAGTATATTTTTATTAGTTTTTAGGCAAAATTTATATTTCTGGACTTTACTATGAGTTTGTGTGTTTTTCTGTGATTTCAGGTATTTTCTGGCTGAAATTGAGGGAGCTGAGCAAAAATCTGATTTAGGCTAAAAAAGGATTGCTGATGCTGTTGGATTCTGACCTCCCTGCACTCAAAATGGATTTTTTGGAGCTACATGAGCCTAATTTGCGCGCTCTCAATTGGGTTGAAAAGTAGACATCCAGGGCTTTCTATCAATATATAATAGTCCATACTTTGCGCGAAGATAGACAACGTAAACTGGTGTTTAATGCTAGTTCCATGTTGCAGTCTCGCATACAGCGCCAGAAACAGGTTGCAAGTTGGAGTTCAACGCCAGAAACATGTTACAACCTGGCGTTCAACTCCAGAAACAGCCCAAGCACGTGAAAAGCTTAAGTCTCAGCCCCATCACACACCAAGTGGGTCCCAGAAGTGGATTTCAGCACTATTCATCTTAGTTTACTCATTTTCTGTAAACCTAGGCTAC
This sequence comes from Arachis duranensis, assembly GCF_000817695.3. Classification (NCBI taxonomy): domain Eukaryota; kingdom Viridiplantae; phylum Streptophyta; class Magnoliopsida; order Fabales; family Fabaceae; genus Arachis; species Arachis duranensis. The sequence goes on from NC_029775.3 coordinate 32,824,111, forward strand.
TAGTTTAGTATTTAAACAACTTTTAGAGACTCATTTTGTATCTCATGACATTTTAGATCTAAATTGTATACCTTTTAACGGCATGAGTCTCTAAACTCCATTGTTGGGGGTGAGGAGCTCTGCAGCGTCTCGATGACTTAATGTAATTATTTCTGCTTTCCATTCAAACACGCTTGTTCCTATCTAAGATGTTCATTTGCGCTTCACTATGAAGAAGGTGATGATCCGTGACACTCATCACCTTCCTCAATCCATGAACGTGTGCCTGACAAACACCTCCGTTCTACATTAAATTGAATGAGTATCTCTTAGATTCCTTAATTAGAATCTTCGTGGAATAAGCTAGAATCCATTGGCAGCATCCTTGAGAATCCGGAAAGTCTAAACCTTGTCTATGGTATTCCGAGTAGGATTCAGGGATTGGATGACTGCGACGAGCTTCAAACTCGCGAGTGTTGGGCGTAGTGACAGATCCTATTCTGACATGATCGAGAACCGACAGATGATTAGCTATACTGTGACAGGGCATTTGGACCATTTTCACTGAAAGGATGGGAAGTAGCCATTGACAACAGTGATGCCCTACATACAGCTTACCATGGAAGGAGCCTTGCATGTTTGAAAGTGAGAAAGCATTGTGTTGCAGGAATTCAGAAGACAAAGCATCTCCAAAACTCCAACATATTCTCCATTACTGCATAATAAGTATTATTTAATCCATGCTCTCTTGTTTATTTGCAAGTCAATTGATAACTATAATTGGTATCCTGACTAAGATTAATAAGATAACCATAACTTGCTTCAAGCCAACAATCTCCGTGGGATTTGACCCTTACTCATGTAAGGTATTACTTGGACGACCCAGTGCACTTGCTGGTTAGTTGTGTGGATTGCAAAAGTGTGATTGCAATTTCGTGCACTAAGTTTTTGGCGCCATTGCTGGGGATTGTTTGAGTTTGAACAACTGACGGTGATTCTTGTTACTTAGATTAGAAAAAATTTGTCTTTTTGGTTTAGAGTCACTAGGATTACATCTTCTATTATTCCTTTTAAAAATTTTTCAAAAATATTATTTTTCTTTAATTGAATTTTCATTTTTTTTTATGAGTTTAGTGTCATGTTCTAAGTTTGGTGTCAATTGTATACTTTTCTTTGTCTCTCAATTTTTCGAATTGCGTGTTATTGTTTTTCCTTGATCTTCAAATTGTTCTTGTCAATTTTTCTTGTTTGATCTTTGGTTTGTCTTGTTTTGTGTCTTTTCTTGTTTTTCTTGTGATTTTTCAAATTTTTAGTTTTCAAAAAAAATTATTTATTTATTAATTACCCTTCTAAAACACGTTAAATTTATAGCTCAGTTGGCTAGAGCGTTGGCTTATGTTCTTGGCAATTGGGTATCTTCTTTTTAAAACTTTTTCAAAAATAATTTTTCTTTGATTGAATCTTGTACCAAACTTTAAGTTTGGTGTTCTTTTGTTAATTTTCTTTAATTTTCGAAAATTTAATTTGGTTTTCAAAAAAATTTAAGTTTAGTGTTCTTTCTTTTGTTCTTGTGAATCTTCAATGTTTTCTTGAGTCTTCTTTGTGTTTTGATCTTAAAATTTTTAAGTTTGGTGTTCCTTGGTGTTTTTCCTCCAAAATTTTCGAAAGCAAGGAACATTAGATCTAAAAATTTTAAGTCTTGTGTCTTTTGTGTGTTTTTTTCTCTTTCATCACAAAATTCAAAAATTAAAAAATATCTTTTCTAACTATTTTTAAGCAAATTTTTCAAAATTTCCTATAAAATTTTTCATTTCAAAATTTTTCAAATCTTACCCTTTTAAGATTTTTAAAATTATAGCTTTTTCAAAAATATTCTAACCACTTTCTCTCTCCTCACTTTTTCGAAATTCTTCATAAAATATTTTCAATTTTTTTTTGTTTTTCTTTTTATTTTAGTTTTTATTTTATTTTATTTTATTATTTCGAAACCTCCTCTATGATAATAAAATAAAGAAAATAAATTCACATCATCTCCCTTTCTCCATTATGGACTTAAGTGGAAATTAACAGTCCAGAAGGACTCTGGGGTCATATGCTAACCCCACTACTGCTTCATATGGGAGTAGTATCTATATACCCTCCATTGGAGTTAGTAGTTTTGAGTTGAATCCTCAGCTCATTATCATGGTGCAGCAAAATTACCAGTATTTTGGTCTTCCACAAGAAGAACCTACAAAGTTTCTGGCACAGGTTTTACAAATTACTGACACAGTACATGATAAAGAAGTAGATCAGGATGTCTACAGATTGTTACTATTTCCATTTGCTGTAAAAGACCAAGCTAAAAGGTGGTTAAATAACCAACCTAAGGCTAGTATAAAGACATGGAAACAGCTATCAGAAAAATTTCTGAATCAATACTTCCCTCCAAAACGAATGACACAGCTAAGGCTGAGCATCCAAGGCTTTAAACAAGGAGATAATGAATCCCTTTATGATGCCTAGGAGAGATACATAGAGATGCTAAGAAAATGCCCCTCTGAAATGTTTTCAAAGTGGGTGCAGTTAGACATCTTCGATTATGGGCTTACAGAGAGAGCTCATATTTCTCTAGACCACTCAGCTAGTGGATCTATACACATGAGAAAAATAATTGAAGAAGCTCAAGAGCTAATTGATACAGTTGCCAGAAATCAGCATCTGTACCTAAGCAGTTAACCTTCCATGAAAGAAGAGGCTAAAACAGTAATTGCTGAACTCAGTCCTGCAGAACAAGTTACTAAATTCAATCAGCAACTGGATTTTCTAACAAAACAGTTAGCCGAATTCAAGAAGATATTGCAAGAAACAAGAATGGCTAATATGAATATGGAAGTACAGTTGAAGCAAATAGAACAACAGTTATCAAAACAAATAACAGAAGAGTGCCAAGCAGTTCAATTAAGAAGTGGGAATACATTAAATACCTCACTTCAAGGCAGCAGAAAGTCAAGAAATGAACAAACTGCTATCCAAAATCCCTCTGAGGACAGTCAGAGCCCAGAAAGGAATAATTATGGCGCTCAAACGCCAGAAAAGGGGTGGAAAGCTGGCCTTGAACCCCCAACCCATGCTCAGTCCTGGCGTTCAACGCCAGAAACAGGCAAGGAATTGGCATTGAACACCCAAAGGAAGCACAGTTCTGGCGTTCAGACGCCAGAAATAGGTAAGGAGTTGGCATCTAACGCCACTCCAGCCTCTACCCCTGGCATTCAAACGCCAGTGAGATATCAGACACATACAAGTGCTGATAGCAACTCCTCTAAAAAGGCTTCTCAACCCACATCTGTTGGCAATAAACCTACAACAACTAAGGTTGAGGAATATAAAGCCAAAATGCCTTATCCTCAGAAACTCCGCCAAGCGGAATAGGATAAGCAATTTGCCCGCTTTGCAGACTATCTCAGGACTCTTGAAATAAAGATTCCATTTGCAGAGGCACTTGAGCAAATACCCTCTTATGCTAAGTTCATGAAAGAGATCTTAAGTCATAAGAAGGATTGGAGGAAAACTAAAAAAGTTTACCTCACTGAAGAATGCAATGCAGTCATTCTGAAAAGCTTACCTGAGAAGCTTAAAGATCCCGGAAGCTTTATGATACCATGCACATTAGAGGGTACTTGTACCAAGCAAGCTTTATGTGATCTTAGGGTAAGTATCAACCTAATACCTGCATCTACTATCAGAAAGCTTGGTTTGACTGAAGAAATCAAACCAACCCGGATATGTCTTCAACTTGCTGATGGCTCTATTAAATACCCATCAGGCATGATTGAAGACATGATTGTCAAGGTTGGGCCATTTGCCTTTCCCACTGACTTTGTGGTACTGGAAATAGAGGAGCACAAGAGTGCAACTCTCATTCTAGGAAGACCTTTCCTAGCAACTGGACGAACCCTCATTGACGTCCAAAAAGGGGAAGTAACCCTGAGAGTCAATGAAGACGAGTTTAAGTTGAATGTTGTCAAAGCTATGCAGCATCCAGACATCCCAAATGACTGCATGAGCATTGATATTATTGACTCTCTGGTAAAAGAGGTCAATATGACTGAGAGTCTCGAATCAGAGCTAGAGGATATCTTTAAAGATGCTCAGCCTGATCTGGAAAAATTAGAGAGAATAATAGAACCTCTGAAAATCCCTCAGGAAGAGGAGAAACCT
>NC_029775.3:32828363-32831764 GCF_000817695.3 Arachis duranensis
CTTAGAGCCACAGGAAGAGGAAGCACTAATTCAAGTGCTAAGGACATACAAGACAGCTCTTGGGTGGTCCATCAGTGATCTTAAGGGTATTAGCCCAGCCAAATACATGCACAAGATCCTATTGGAGGGTGACGCTAAGCCAGTGGTTCAACCACAAAGGCGGCTTAATCCAGCCATGAAGGAGGTGGTGCAGAAGGAGGTCACTAAATTACTAGAGGCTGGGATTATTTATTCTATTTCTGATAGCCCCTAGGTAAGCCCTGTCCAAGTCGTCCCTAAGAAAGGTGGCATGACAGTGGTTCATAATGAAAAAAATGAACTGGTTCCTACAAGAACAGTTACAGGGTGGCGTATGTGTATTGATTATATAAGGCTCAATACAGCTACCAGAAAGGATCATTTTCCTTTACCCTTCATAGACCAGATGTTAGAAAGACTAGCAGGTCATGAATACTACTGCTTCCTGGATGGATATTCAGGTTATAATCAAATTGCAGTAGATCCCCAAGATCAAGAGAAAACAACATTCACATGTCCATCCGGAGTATTTGCATACAGAAGGATGCCATTTGGTCTGTGCAATGCACCTGCAACCTTTCAAAGGTGCACGCTCTCAATTTTCTCTGATATGGTGGAAAAATTTATGGAAGTCTTCATGGATGACTTTTCAGTATTTGGAGACTCATTCAGCTCCTATCTTGACCATCTAGCACTTGTTCTAAAGAGGTGCCAAGAGACTAACCTGGTTTTAAACTGGGAGAAATGTCACTTTATGGTGATTGAAGGAATTGTCCTTGGGCACAAAATTTTGAAGAAGGGAATAGAAGTGGATCAAGCTAAAGTAGAGGTAATTGAAAAATTACCACCACCTACCAATGTTAAGGCAATCAGAAGCTTTCTGGGGCATGCAGGATTCTATAGGAGGTTTATCAAAGATTTTTCAAAAATTGCCAAACCTCTGAGTAATCTGCTAGCTGCTGACACACCATTTATCTTTGATAAGGAGTGTCTGCAGGCGTTTGAGACTCTAAAAGCTAAGCTGGTCACAGCACCAGTCATCTCTGCACCAGACTGGACATTACCATTTGAACTAATGTGTGATGCCAGTGACCATGCCATTGGTGCAGTGTTGGGACAAAGGCATGACAAGCTTCTGCACGTCATTTACTATGCCAGTCGTCTTTTAAATGACGCACAAAAGAACTACACAATCACAAAAAAAGAGTTACTTGCAGTGGTTTACGCCATTGACAAGTTTAGATCTTACTTAGTAGGATCAAAAGTGATTGTGTACACTAACCATGCTGCTTTTAAATATCTACACACAAAGCAGGATTCAAAACCCAGACTCATCAGATGGGTGTTGCTTCTTCAAGAGTTTGATATAGAAATAAGAGACAGAAAAGGGACAGAGAACCAAGTAGCAGATCACCTGTCCCGAATAGAACCAGTAGAAGGGGCGTCTCTCCCTCTTACTGAGATCTCTAAAAACTTTTCGGATGAGCAACTCTTTACCATCCAGGAAGTGCCATGGTTTGCAAACATTACAAACTACAAGGCAGTGAGATTCATACCCAAAGAGTACAGTAGGCAGCAATCAAAGAAATTGATTACTGATGCAAAGTACTATCTTTGGGATGAACCATATCTCTTCAAGAGATGTGCAGACGAAGTAATCCGTAGATGTGTGTCTAAAGAAAAAGCACAGAAGATCCTCTGGCACTGCCATAGATCACAGTATGGAGGACATTTTGGAAGTGAGCGAACAGCCACAAGAGTCATCCAATGTGGCTTCTATTGGCCTACTCTCTATAAAGACTCTCGAGTGTTTGTACTTAATTGTGACAGTTGCCAAAGATCTGGCAATCTGCCTCATAGTTATGCCATGCCTCAACAAGGGATCTTGGAGATTGAGTTATTTGATGTATGGGGTATTGACGTCATGGGGTCTTTCCCACCATCATACTCAAACACTTATATTATGGTGGCAGTGGATTACGTATCCAAATGGGTTGAAGCTATGGCAACACCCACTAATGATACTAAGACAGTGCTGAAATTCCTCCAGAAACACATCTTCAGCAGATTTGGTATCCCTAGAGTACTAATCAGTGATGGGGGCACTCATTTCTGCAATAAACAGCTTTACTCTACTTTGGTTCGGTATGGAGTTAGCCACAGGGTGGCCACTCCATATCATCCACAGACAAATGGGTAAGCTGAAGTCTCTAATAGAGAACTTAAAAGAATCTTGGAATGGACTGTGATTAACCGTAGAAGGGATTGGGCAAAAAGCTTGGATGATGCTCTGTGGGCATACAGAATAGCATTCAAGACTCCTATAGGAACTTCTCCATACCAGCTTGTGTATGGAAAAGCCTGTCACTTGCTAGTGGAACTGGAACATAAGGCCTATTGGGCAACCAGATTCCTAAACCTTGATGCCATGTTAGCTGGAGAAAAATGATTGCTCCAGTTAAATGAGCTAGAGGAATTCAGACTCAATGCTTTCAAAAATGCAAAAATTTACAAAGAGAAAGCAAAAAGATGGCATGATAAGAAGTTGTCATCCAGAGTCTTTGAGCCAGGGCAGAAAGTTCTGCTGTTTAATTCTAGGCTCAGATTATTCCCCAGAAAATTGAAATCTCGGTGGAAAGGTCCATATGTGATTACAAGTGTGTCACCATATGGATACGTGGAGCTTCAGGATAATGATTCTAACAAAAAGTTCATTGTTAATGGACAGAGAGTTAAACATTATCTTGAAAGCAATTTTGAGCAAGAATGCTCAAAACTGAGACTTGATTAAAGCTCTGTAATAGTCCAGCTAAAGACAATAAAAAAGCGCTTGCTAGGAGGCAACTAGTGGACGAAATTGTGATCACATCAATGTAGTATTCTTTGTTGTTGTATGGAATCATTATTATGGCACTTGTGTGTGGACACAACTCCGTTCAACTAACCAGCAAGTGTACTGGGTCGTCCAAGTAATACCTTACGTGAGTAAGGGTCGATCCCACAGAGATTGTTGGTATGAAGCAAGCTATGGTCACCTTGTAAATCTCAGTCAGGCGGATTCAAGTATAATTGGATTATTGGTTTAAATTTGATTAATGGAATAAATAGAAAATAAAAAGGGATAGAAATATTTATGTAAATCAATTGTGGGAATTTCAGATAGGCATGTGGAGATGCTAGAATCCTTTCGAATCTCTACTTTCTTATTGCTCTCATCCAATCCTTCTTACTCCTTTCCATGGCAAGCTGTATGTAGGGCATCACTATCATCAATGGCTACTTTTAATCCTCTCGGGAAAATGGTCCTATGCCCTGTCACTGCACGGCTAATCGTCTGGAGGCATCACCCTTGACAATGGCTACATCCCATCCTCTCAGTGAAA
>NC_029775.3:32831879-32869388 GCF_000817695.3 Arachis duranensis
TTGTCATCACGCCCAGCCTTCAGGAGTTTGAAGCTCGTCACAGTCATTCAATACCGGAATCCTACTCGGAATACCACAGACAAGGTTAGACTTTCCGGATTCCTGGGATCTTACTCGAAATACCACAGACAAGGTTAGACTTTCCGGATCCCCATGAATGCCGCCATCTATCTAGCTTATACCACGAGGATTCTGTTGGGGAATCTAAGAGATATGCGCCCGGCCTAGAGTAGAACGGAAGTGGTTGTCAGTCATGCACGTTCATAGGTGAGAATGATGATGAGTGTCACGGATCATCACATTCATCAAGTTGAAGTGCATCGTATATCTTGGAATAAGAATAAAAGCGAATCGAATATAAAGTAATGGTAATTGTATTGAAACTTGAGGTACAGCAGAGCTCCACACCCTTAATCTATGGTGTGCAGAAACTCCACTGTTGAAAATACATAAGTGAAAGGTTCAGGCATGGCCGAATGGCCAGCCCCCTGAATGTGATCAAAAGACCGAATGGTCAAAAGATGTCTAATACACTAGTAAAAAGTCTTATTTATACTAAACTAGCTACTAGGGTTTACATGAGTAAGTAATTGATGCATAAATCCACTTCCGGGGCCCACTTGGTGTATGTTTGGGCTGAGCTTGATCTATCCACGAGCTGAGGCTTTTCTTGGAGTTGAACTCCAAGTTATAGCGTGTTTTAGGCGTTCAACTCCGGATCATGACGTGTTTCTGGTGTTTAACTCCAGACAGCAGCATGTACTTGGCGTTCAACGCCAAGTTACATCGTCAATTTCCGAATAAAGTATGGACTATTATATATTGCTGGAAAGCTCTGGATGTCTACTTTCCAACGCCGTTGAGAGCGCGCCATTTGGAGTTTGTAGCTCCAGAAAATCCATTTTGAGTGCAGGGAGGTCAGATTCCAACAGCATCAGCAGTCTTTTGTCAGCCTTTTTCAGAGTTTTGCTCAAGTCCCTCAATTTCAGCCAGAAATTACCTGAAATCACAGAAAAACACACAAACTCATAGTAAAGTCCAGAAATGTGAATTTAACATAAAAAATAATGAAAACATCCCTAAAAGTAGCTTGAACTTACTAAAAACTACCAAAAAACAATGCCAAAAAGCGTATAAATTATCCGCTCATCAGCAACCCAGCCATTTACAAAGCTTATTTGTTAATTAATTGATTTTTACAGGTTTATGTCAATTATCTTCAAGGTAAAATAGCAATTGCTTGAGTTCATAGAGTTACAGAAGGATTCGCAGGATAAAACAGCAAAAAGGAAGCTCACTGGTGCAAAAAAGCCAGTAAGAACTGTTTTGGGCATTGAACGCCCAAAAGAAGCATCTACTGGGCATTCAACGCCAGTAAGGATATCCATCTGGGCATTAAACGCCAGAAAGAAGCATCTTCTGGGCGTTGAACGCCAGAAAGAAGCACCTTCTGGGCGTTTAACGCCAGATTTACAGCGTCTTTGGCGTTCAGAAAAATGCCCAGTGACAAAGGAGTTCCTGGCGTTCAACACCAGCTAGAAGCAACAGCTGGGCGTTGAACGCCCAGGAGAAGCTGCAAATGGGCGTTAAACACCCAAAACATGCAGTGTTTGGGCGTTTAACGCCAGGATTGTGGGGAGGAGGTAAATTTGTTTTTACTTCACATTTTTTCCAATTTTCATATCTCAATTCATGATTTCTTGCATAAACATGTTACAAAATCTCACCCTTCAATTCCAAAAATTTTAATCCTAATTTCTAAAATCTCTTTTTAAAAAAAAATCAAATGTATCTTAATTCATAAACACAAATCCTTTTCAAATCCCACCCAACTTCGTTTCAATTTTTTTTTCAAAACTCAATTATCTTTTCAAATTCATCTCAAATCTTTTTCAAAATAAAAATTCAGATTTATCTTTTTCAAATATCTTTCACAACTTTTTAATTTTAAATTATATCTTTTTCCTATCATATTTATCTTTTACAAATCATATCTTCTATCTTATCTTTCTTCAAAATTTTCGAAAACCCACCCCCTCCCTTTAAATCCACATTTGGCCTCCCTCCTCTCATCCACCATTCGATACTTGCTCTCCTTCTATCCCTCTCCCTTCCTTTCTTTTGCTTGAGGACAAGCAAACCTCTAATTTTGGTGTGTTTATCCGTGATCATTAAACCATACCCACTAAGATCATGGCTCCTAAAGGAAAATAACCCACTCTAAGAGGCAAGAAAGAGAGTATTCCAAAATCACTTTGGAATCAAGGGAAGTTCTTAACCAAAGAACATTTAGACCATTACTACAAAATAATGGGTCTAAGGTCAGTGATCCTGGAAGTTAAATTCGATCTGAAAGAAGACGAATATCCGGAGATCCAAGAGAAAATTCGAAACAGGAATTGGGAAGTCCTAGCTAATCCTGAAACAAAGGTGGGAAAAACATGGTTTAGGAATTCTATGCTAATCTGTGGCAAACAGACAGGCAGAGAATATCTGGAACTGCCCTCTATGACCATCGGACCTTGGTCAGAGGAAAGATTATTCACATCCACCCTGACAAAATCAGGGAGATCTTTAATAGGAGAATAATGAGAACAAATAAGGTCCTGGACAAGATTCTAGAGGACATATGCCTCCATGGAACCAGGTGGACCACCAGCACCAAGGGCGTCCCAAATCAACTCAAGAGAGAAGATCTCAAACCAGTCGCCAGAAGCTGGCTGGACTTCATTGGGCGTTCCATATTGCCCACTAGCAACCGTTCTGAAGTCACCATTAAAAGAGCAGTAATGATCCATTGCATTATGTTGGGAAGAGAAGTGGAAGTTCATCAGCTAATTTCGTGTGAACTTTATATAATTGCAAACAAGAATTCCAAAGATGCCAAGTTGGCTTATCCAAGCTTAATCTCTATGCTATGCAAAGATGCTGGAGTGAAGATGGGAATAACTGAGTATATCTCAGTTGAGCGACCAATCACCAAAATATCAATGGAAAGACAACAAGTGCAGGATGACTCCATCAAGAGGAGAGCACAGGAATTCCTCCCGAAAATCCCTTAAATTGAATATTGGGAGCATCTTGAAGTATCTGTTACCAAATTGCAAGAAGCTATGGACCAAATAAAGGAAGAACAGAATAATCAAAATAGCATGCTTTGCAAACTGCTTGGGAAACAAGAAGAGCAAAGGCATGACTTGAAGGAACTGAAGCGTCAAAGACTATCTCTTGAAGGACCAAGCACCCCACAGACTAGAGGAACATCCAGTTCTCAAAATAAAGGTTGTTGAGTCCTAATCTTAGCTTTAAATCTGTGATAGTTGTTCTTATAGGAATTTACCTTAGAAGTTATATAGGAGTAGTAGTAATTATTATATGTATTTTGATTTTATTTCCAATTAAGCTATAAGTTATTTTTCTCATCATCATCAAACATGAATAAAATAGTAGATTTTTAGAATAAAGAGGCAATTTAATTTTTTCGAGTTCTTAATAAGGAAAATTCTAATTATTTATATGTGGTGGCAATACTTTTTGTCTTCTGAATGAATGCTTGAACAGTGCATATTTTTTATATTGAATTTCATGAATGTTAAAATTGTTGGCTCTTAAAAGAATGATGAACAAAAAAAATATTATTGATGTTCTGGAAAATCATGAAATTGATTCTTGAAGCAAGAAAAAGCAGTGAAAAAAATCATTGGATAAAGAAAAAGAAAAAGCCAATAACCCTTAAAACCAAAAGGCAAGGGTGAAAAGGATCCAAGGCTTTGAGCATCAATGGATAGGAGGGCCTAAGGAAGTAAATCCAGGCCTAAGCGGCTAAATCAAGTTGTCCTTAACCGTGTGCTTGTGGCATGCAGGTCCAAGTGAAAAGCTTGAGACTGAATGGTTAAAGTCGTGATCCAAGGCAAAAGAGTGTGCTTAAGAACTCTGGATACCTCTAATTGGGGACTTGAGCAAAGTTAAGTCACAATCTGAAAAGGTTCACCAGTTATGTGTCTGTGGCATTTATGTATCCGGTGGTAATACTGGAAAACAAAGTGCTTAGGGCCACGGCCAAGACTCATCAAGTAGCTGTGTTCAAGAATCAACATACTAAACTAGGAGAATCAATAATACGATCTGAATTCTGAGTTCCTATGGATGCCAATCATTCTGAATTTCAAAGGATAAAGTGAGATGCCAAAACTGTTCAGAAGCAAAAAGCTACTAGTCCCGCTCATCTAATTAGAATCTGAGCTTTACTTGAAACTCTGAGATATTATTGCTTCTTAATTTCTTTTTATCCTATTTTATTTATCTAGTTGCTTGAGGACAAGCAACAGTTTAAGTTTGGTATTGTAATGAGCGGATATTTTATACGCTTTTTGGGGGTAATTTCATGTAGATTTTAGTGTGTTTTAATTAGTTTTTAGTATATTTTTATTAGTTTTTAAGCAAAATTCATATTTCTGGACTTTACTATGAGTTTGTGTGTTTTTCTATGATTTTAAGTATTTTCTGGCTGAAATTGAGGGAGCTGAGCAAAAATCTGATTTAGGCTGAAAAAGGACTGCTGATGATGTTGGATTCTAACCTCCCTACACTTGGAATAGATTTTTTGGAGCTACAGAACTCCAATTGGCGTGGTCTCAATTGGGTTGGAAAGTAGACATCCAGGGCTTTTCAGTAATATATAATAGTCCATACTTTGCGCGAAGATAGACAACGTAAACTGGCGTTTAACGCCAGTTCCATGTTGCAGTCTGGCGTTCAGCGCCAGAAACAGGTTGCAAGTTGGAGTTCAACACCAGAAACAGGTTACAACCTGGCGTTCGACTCCAGAAACAGCCCAGCCACGTGAGAAGCTTAAGTCTCAGTCCCAGCACACACCAAGTGGGTCCCAGAAGTGGATTTCTGTACTATTCATCTTAGTTTACTCATTTTCTGTAAACCTAGGCTACTAGTTTAGTATTTAAACAACTTTTAGAGACTTATTTTGTATCTCATGACATTTTAGATCTGAATTGTATACTTTTTGACGACATGAGTCTCTAAACTCCATTGTTGGGTGTGAGGAGCTCTGCAGCGTCTCGATGACTTAATGCAATTATTTCTACTTTCCATTCAAACACGCTTGTTCCTATCTAAGATGTTCATTTGCACTTCACTATAAAGAAGGTGATGATCCATGACACTCATCACCTTCCTCAATCCATGAACATGTGCCTGACAAACACCTCTGTTCTACATTAGATTGAATGAGTATCTCTTAGATTCCTTAATCAGAATCTTCGTGGTATAAGCTAGAATCCATTGGCAGCATCCTTAAGAATCTGGAAAGTCTAAACCTTGTCTGTGGTATTTCGAGTAGGATTTAGGGATTGGATGACCGTGACGAGCTTCAAACTCGCGAGTGTTAGGCGTAGTGACAGACGCAAAAGGATCAATGGATCCTCTTCTGACATGATCGAGAACCGACAGATGATTAGCCGTGCTGTGACAGAGCATTTGGACCATTTTCACTGAGAGGATGGAAAGTAACCATTGACAACAGTGATGCCCTACATACAGCTTGCCATGAAAGGAGCCTTGCATGTTTGAAAGTGAGAAAGCATTATGTTGCAGGAATTCAGAAGACAAAGCATCTCCAAAACTCCAACATATTCTCCATTACTGCATAATAAGTATTATTTAATCCATGCTCTCTTGTTTATTTGCAAGTCAATTGATAATTATAATTGGTATCTTGACTAAGATTAATAAGATAACCATAACTTGCTTCAAGCCAACAATCTCCGTGGGATTCGACCCTTACTCACGTAAGGTATTACTTGGACGACCCAGTGCACTTGCTGGTTAGTTGTGCGGATTGCAAAAGTGTGATTACAATTTCGTGCACCAAGCATGCAAAAAATTAAGCATGCATTTCTTAATTAATTTCATTTCATTCCAATTGAACGTGTCGATTCTTCTGCTAATTGTTTGGTAGAAACTTTTAGGAGGTACTTCTCCTATATTTAGCCTTGAGATTCTATCTTATGTACCTTTTAGGGTGTGTGTGGTTCAAAGATTAAATTTTATTACTAGTTATGTCATTTCTAGGAATATAATGCCTATGAATAAGATTACTTGGAATATAAGATACCTATGTTTGTTTATAAAATTTAATGTCTTGAAATGTTATGTAATAATCCTAGGAATAAATAAATTTTTGTTTGGTTGAGTTTAAATTTCTTAGTCATATTATGTAATATGTCAAAATTACCCTTACTCATTCAAATTAAAATATTAATGACTAAAAATTAAATATAAAGCTAATTAAATATTTTTATTTTTTTACATTGATTTTTTTTAATTTACAAAATATCTCTAATAATAAATTTACTAAAATACCCCTAATATTAAATATGTTTAACTAAAATTATTATTGATTCTAATTTTTTTTAGAATTTACTAAAATACCCCTAATATCAAATAACTTTAGCTAAATTGTTTATTGATTCTAATTTTTTTAAATTTACTAAAATACCCTTAATATCAAATATGTTCAAATAAAATTATTAGTGATTCTAAATTTTTTTTAAATTACTAAAATATTCCTAATGTCAAATATATTCAACTAAAATTATTATTGATTCCAATTTTTTTAAATTTACTTAAATACCCCTGGTATCAAATATGTTTAACTAAAATTATTATTGATTCTAATTTTTTAAATTTACTAAAATACCCCCAATATCAAATATATTTAGTTAAATTATTATTGATTCTAAATTTCACTTAATAACAATATGTTTAATTAAAATTATTACTTTTTTACCTTTTGAATTTACAAAAATACTTCTAATAAAAAATATACTAAAATACCCTTAATAAAAATATGTTCAATTAAAATTATTATTGATTCTAATCTTTTCAAATTTACTAAAATACCTCTAATAACAAATATCTTTAATTAAAATTAATATTATCACAATTAAATTTACTAAAAAAGCATTACTATTATTCAAATGAAAGTTACAAAGAAGTCTCAAAAGTAAAAAATTACTTGCACTAATAAGCATACATGCACAACTCTTATACAAGAACACAAACACAATAACAAAATGAAATCAATGTTACGACAGACAGCCTCACACATAGAAAAATAATTATAATTATCGAGCGTGATGTCTTCTCCTACATTGGTTCCACATTTTTTGTGCAAGTTGATCTCTTCACCTACCCCAAACATTACTCGTCTCAATATGGTGGAAAAATATATTAAGCTAGTAAAATGAAATAAGAAAATCTTCACACAACTCATGAACTACATTCTTATGATACCTACTAAACCCAATGCTATGAGTAGATCAAATGTAACTCAGATTCAACCATTCTAGCATGTGTAAGAAGATTAACCTGATCAAAATCTTGAAGCTGTTTACAGCCTTAGCAATTTCTTCCTGGTTTTTCTCGTTTTACTTTTTCTTTCTTTCTTTCTGCCAATGAACATTTCATAAGAAGAAAAGTGAAATTAGATCCATTTACCAAGAGTAAGAAACCAAAACGAAGACTCAATATTTTTCAAGATTGTGATTCTACCTTCAAACGAGAAGTCAATTCTTCTGTAAAAAGCTCATAAAGAAATTTGTAACCAATATGCCATTTACCAAACATGATTTCGAATGCTCAATTGTTTAAGTTAGGGTGCAGCAGTAGGCTTCCGATACTCTAATTCCTTAATATTTGTTTTCAAACATTTTACATGTTTGATATCAGTTAGTAATAGCTTATGTTGTTTTCTCCTTTATTCAACGCTACCATTTTTGTGCTAGAAATTAAAAACTGTTGCTGGATTCTTCATCACTCTACAATCTGAGTATTAAATTAGTTTATGTAACAAAGATGATTATACTTATATGAGGTGGTTTAATTTTTATTCCTTAATGAAAATCTATATGTTGCAGGGCTTCATACGAAAAGAAACTTTGAATCCAAAATAATAGAATATACCGGGTGATAAGTTAAAAGATCTCTCACTTATAGAAGTATGTGCTTCTAGCAGAACCAGAGTGTATTCTTGTGGAAGAAAAACAAACATGGAGAACAAGGTTGTTGCTAATGTTATTGAGGCACTAATTGGTGCCTTCCTTAGCAGTAGCACAGTATCAAGAGGTGAAAAAGATGCTATGGCATTTATACTTTTCATGTCTACAATTAAAAACTAAAGTCAGTTGAACTTAACATGAAAGTGGCAAAAAGGACAATTTTAGTAGACAATTGTCCATACAAAACAAATGGCCAGATTTCATGTACACAAGATCCTCACCGCCTTTGTGACACCCCTAAAGAATCACTCTTATCAGCTTCAAATATATTCAAGCCCTTCACTTAGTTCTCTTTTTTAAGTATTGGATGTATGCAATGAGCTCTTTTTAAAAGCTTCAGATTTGGAGAATCATTTAGCTCAAGAGTTTTAAGCTTAGCAATGAAACATGTAACATAGGCCTATAGAAAAACATGTGTTAAGATCTAAAAGACTAAGAAGAAGAAATATTGGGTCAGAGCCACTGGATGTTGCTTTAGGATGAATAGGGTACAAATAGAACCCTTTCTCCGCAATGGCAGCATACTCTTCTTCTTCCTCCTCCAGCGTAGACACAGATGAAGAAGGGGCAACCATGAGCATATTTTTCCACACCTCAGCCACATTAGCCCAAAACTATAGCCAACATAATGAAAATTCCTCTAACCAATTGATGAATATTCATTATGATAACACCAGAACATACAAGTATACCAGAACATGCACACCAAAATACATTTTAAAACTGAAAAACTAGATCCCACAGATCCAGTAGTTGAAAATTAGATTACCACCAAAACAAATTTATATTGTTACTAGTATGTAAAATTCATGAAGATAACAAGAAAAAGAAGAAGAGCAATAGTAATGCAAGCTTAGTAGTGCATTGTAACATGGCTCATGAAGTATACAACACGGAAAGCCAAATTAAGACAAGATTAAGTATGTAAAAATATGTTTTTGTCAAATTTAAGCCAAATTAAGCATGTAAAAATATGTCACAAGCTTAAACTCTTTATTGAGGCAAATCATCAAATATATTGTTTGCATGCAACATAATCACAGAGAGCGTATAAGAATCAAGCAAAATAAAAAATAACTAATCAAATTAGCAGTCTATTATAAGAAATTAGTGTAATATGATGTAGAAAGCATAAAAAGAACCCAAACCTCAATGAGAGATTCAAAGAGAATTCGCAAAGAAAAGAAATGCGAAAATGAACTCGAAGAAGAGAAGGAAACAAGTCTTCTGCTTAGGGTAACGGTGGCGCCAGCGCAACTCCGATGGTGGTGGCATTGGTGAAGCCTCCATTGATTTGGAAAAAAACTCAAACCTTTATATGAGATTCGAAGAAAATTCACAGAGAAAAGCAGTGCGAACATGAATCGAAGAGAAGGAGATGAATCTTCTGTTTAGAGTAACGGCGGTGCTGGTGCCGGCTCCGGTGGCGGTGGCGTTTGTGAAGCTCACTGATTTGGGAAAAAACTACTCTGCTAGGGTTTAGTTTTCCAGAGAAAAATGAAGAAAAAGGTAAAACATAATATTAAATAATTGGGGTAGTTTAGTCTTTTTGTTTCATTATTTACATTCCATTCCTATTGGAATGAAAGATAACCAGGGGGGAGATGGGAATTGAATTAGTGTTAATTCAATTCCAAGGAATAAAAGTTACCTTGGAATATTTTTTTTTAACTTTGAACCACACATAGAAATTTCATATTCCCATCTTATATAATTAGTGTTAATTATATAAAAACTTTTATTTAACTCCTAGTAGTTAATTTTGTTAATGAAATATTCTGTAACCAAATTTATATAATTAATGCTAAATAAGGTAAGTTTTGGCTGTTTTTTTTTGTCTACCTAACAATATTAATCCCTAATATTTTTGTTAGGGTATAAATTTGCCACCACAACTACTGGCTACCTAGCAATATTAATCCCTAATTTTTAATTTTTAATTTTATTGTCAAATAATAAAAAATATAATTTTAATTTTAATAATACTTTTTAAATATTTCTAAAATTGTGTAATCATCAAAATATATATATATATATATAATATTTTTAGAAAAATAAAATTATACAATAAATATCTTTTGTATCAACTATAAGATATATATCCAACTATCCAAGTAAGAATGTGAAAAATGAAATTTGATATATATCCAACTAACATAGCATTATATAGGCAACTCACTAGTAATTCGAATCAACTTAATTCGAATTACCTAGTGTTACCAACATTGAATAATTTGAATCAATATGATTCGAACTTCATAGAGTCACGTGAGCCTACTAATTCGATTCAACTTGATTCGAATTATATGCATATCCATTCAAACGTAATTCGAAGCAAGTTGTTTCGAATTACATGCATTTATAGTTCGAATCATATTGATTCGAATTATATATAAATGGCCATTGGTGGATTGCTGAAATTATTTTTGTTTTGGCTGATTTGGGTAATAAACTTCTCAGCTTGATTTATTTGGATTTTTTACCCATAAAATAATTCATACTACAACATAAAAAAAAATATTACTGGGCCCAAAATAAAAAAGCTAAAAAATATAATCATAATCATTAACACAAAATTATACTTACCTAAATAATTTTCTTTCATACGTTATATTCTACAGCTTTTTTCTCCAATCAAGATGTGCTGTTTTTTGGAGAATAAAATAACACATGTTTAGCAATCAACTTTTTCACGTTTTTTCAACCGCTAAAAAAAATATTTCTTTTATCACGATAGTATTGATCTTAGAATAAATTAATTATATGAACATGGTTGAGTAATTTTGAAAACAAATTTAAAGTTGAGACATGTGTCCAATGAATAAAAATTAAAGACTAAATACCCAAGAACATAATAAAATAATAAAATAGTTCACACTACAACATAATAAAAATATTACTGGGCCCAAAATATAAAAGCTCAAAAATATAGTCATAATCATTAACACAAAATTATACTTACCTAACTAATTTTCTTTTATGCGTCACATTCTACAATTTTTTTCTCCGGTTAAGATGTGTTATTTTTTGGAGAAAAAATAACACGTGTTTAGCAATCAACTTTTTCACGTTTCTTCAACCGCTAAAGAAAAATATCTCTTTTATTACGTTAGTATTGACCTTAGAATAAATTAATTATATGAACATGGTTGAGTGATTTTTAAAATAAATTTAAAGTACAGACATGTGTCCAATGAATAAAAATAAAAGACCAAATACCTAAGAACAAAATAAAACAATAAAATAATTCACACTACAACATAACAAAAATATTACTGAGCCCAAAATAAAAAAATTCAAAAATATAATCATAATCATTAACACAAAATTATACTTACCTAATTAATTTTCTTTTATGCGTTATATTCTACATACAACTTTTTTCTCCAGTCAAGATATGCTATTTTTTGGAGAACAAAATAACACGTGTTTAGCAATTAACTTTTTCACGTTTCTTCAACCGCTAAAAAAGATATTTCTTTTATCACCAGAGTATTGACCTTAGAATGAATTAATTATATGAACACGGTTGAGTGATTTTGAAAACAAATTTAAAGTAGACACATATATGCAATGAATAAAAATTAAAGACCAAATATCTAAGAACACAATAAAACAATAAAATAGTTCACACTACAATATAACAAAAATATTGCTGGGCCCAAAATAAAAAAGTTCAAAAATATAATCTTAATCATTAACATAAAATTATACTTACCTAATTAATTTTCTTTCATGCATCACAATCTGCAGGTTTTTTCTCCTGTCAAGATGTGTTGATTTTTGGAGAACAAAATAATACGTCTTTAGTAATCATCTTTTCCACGTTTCTTCAACCACTAAAGAAAAATATTTCTTTTATCACGATAGTATTGACTTTAGAATAAATTAATTATATGAACACGGTTGAGTGATTTTTAAAACAAATTTAAGGTACAGACATGTGTCCAATAAATAAAAATTAAAGACCAAATACCTAAGAACAAAATAAAACAATAAAATAATTTACACTACAACATAACAAAAATATTACTGAACCCAAAATAAAAAAAACTTAAAAATATAATCATAATCATTAACACAAAATTATACTTATCTAATTAATTTTCTTTCATGTGTTATATTTTGTAGCTTTTTTCTCCAGTCAAGATGTGTTATTTTTTAGAGAACAAAAAAATATGTGTTTAGCAATCAATTTTTTATGTTTTTTCAACCACTAAAAAAAATATATCTTTTATTATGATAATATTGACCTTAGAATAAATTAATTATATGAATACGGTTGAGTGATTTTAAAATTAAATTTAAAATATAAACATGTGTCACATTTTTTTGCATAATTTTTTATGAAAAGTGAAAAGGTGAGGAGAAAAAAAAGAAAAAAAATGTTAGAGATAAATATAGAAAAAAGAAAAATATGAATAAAACAAAAGAGAAGAAAAAATAACAGGAGAAATGTGTTGTTAGTCATAGAATTTAATAATACAATGACAATTGTTTATATAAAAAAATTAAATTGATAAACAAAGACATATAAATAATTATTATTTTTAAATATAGAAAATACGAGAAAAATATAGAATATACAAATAAGACTCATACAATGTCTCCACAACAATCAATTCGTTTGCTTATTACGTCACTGTTTTACTTCTTTTCATTATATGTTTTTTAAATTAACAGGCAACCAATATTTAATTAGTGGATAATAGTTAGAAATATTGCAGGCAGCATGAACCATGAAAGATTTCAATAAATTCTCATTTTCCGTAATTTATGTTTTGCGTTCGGTGGTTCTTATCTTTTATCTCTTGTCTCTTGTAAAATACATTGGCTCTCCTATTTATTTATTTATTTTTTATTTTTTTATTTATAAAAAAACTTGTTATTAATAGAAATTTTATCGCGCTAATTGTCTGATTGGTGAAAAATAATTAATCTGTTGTCCTAACTGATGTACGTAGTACTTGTTGATACGTCTAATAATTTATGTATTAATTAACAATTGTTATATAATGACCGTGCTTTGCGTCCTTTACAATTTAATTGAATAATTTCAACAAAATCTATAAGAAATTAATTTTTATATTAGTTAATACTTCTCATTTTTTATATTAAAATTACTTTAGTCACCAAAAAAAATATTAAAATTACTTTACCTTTATTTTTTTTGAGAGTTTAAAATTCATAAATTATAATTTCGAATAATAGACAACGGTGGGTCACAGGGAAAAGTAAATTTGTGGTGGTATATATTATTGAGATTTGTATTGAAACTTGGAAGAAAGAAGAAGAAAAAGATGAGGAGGGAGATATTGATGAATAAATGAAATAAAAAGAAATTTCACAAGCAATTAGTTGAAATTCTTTACTAAAAAATTTGGTTATATATTTAGTTGAATTAATATCTTTTTGTTTACTTTGATATTTTTTCACTTTTTATATAATATCTTAATTTTTAATTTTTATTCATTTACTATTTCGTTGCCTAATTACTAATTAAAAATAAATTAATTCCTTAAAAAAATCATTAATATAAATGATACATTATTATTAATATTATTATTATTATTATTTGTCCTTTTATAATTTTTTTTTTGTGTTTGTCAAGTTTAAACATCAAATATTTTAAATTTTTAATTAACAATCTTGTATTATAATAAGATTTAATTAATAAACTCAATTTTCACAAAATTAAAAATCAAACTAGTTATCAGACTAATAAAAAATTGAAATGATATTCAACTAGAGTGATTTGAAGCATGTATATTAAACAAAATTATTTTTGACTAATTTTTAAGTTTTTGACTAATTCACTCACAGTTAATTTTCATCCTAAATTGAATTGATTTGGTGGGTAATTTTTGATTAATCCAATTAAATTAATCAGTCTAATTTAATTTTCAGAACAATATAAAAAATTAAAATTACTGATCGATATTTAATATTTAAATTTATTCAATTAATGACGTGTGCAAGCCCTTCATATTATGTATATCTATATAAAGAAGCTTCATCTATATTCAAAAGTGTTAGCTTCATATATAAACAGGAACAATAATGGGTACTAATTCAGAAGTAAAACATCTGAAGCTGAAGATCTCTTTGGTCTTCATCATCATCGTTCTCTTCATACCCAAAAGCCTAGCAGAGTGCGAATCCGAATCAGTAGACTCATGTAACAACAAAGAGAAAGCTCTCCCTCTAAAAATCGTGGCTATCTTTGCAATCTTGGTAACCAGCATGATCGGCGTATCTCTGTCTTTTGGGAGGCGTTCGATCCCGGCGTTGAGCCCCGAAAACGACCTCTTCATGGTGGTGAAATGCTTCGCCGGGGGGATCATTCTTGGCACGGGGTTCATGCACGTGCTGCCGGATTCATTCGACATGCTGGGGTCTGATTGTCTTGAGGAGAAGCCATGGCACGAGTTTCCCTTCTCAGGGCTCGTTGCCATGTTCTCTGCCTTATTCACGCTCATGGTGGATTCTTTGGCCACAAGCTTTTATGGTAAGAAGAGTAGTGATGCAGTTATTCCAGATAGCCACACTGGTGCAGTTGGTGGTCATCAAGAACAAGAGATGGGTGTTGTTGTTAGTGTTGGCCATTTCCATGGTCATCATCATGCAGCAATTGAGGCTACTAAGAATGAAGATGGAGACACACAACTCGTGCGTTATCGTGTTGTTGCTATGGTAACATTATTAAATTACTCTTCTTCTCTTTATTCTCCTAATCTATGCTTAGTATTATGAGAAACGTTACATCGTCATCATAAATTATTGTTTTTAATTATTATTTTTAATTATTAATTTAATTTTTTTATTACAATATATTTTAACTCATATTTTAAATATTAATGTAACTAATGATTGATCTAAATTAATATATTCTCATAATTTTTTAATAGTGAAAACTCAGAAGAAGTCCACTTTACGTAAAGTTGATATCTGAAATTGTTAGATAAAAATTTAGTCAAATCAGTCAAATTATCTAATGGTTCTCAGATATTAACTTTATATGAAGTCCACTGTATTTGAATTTTTATCTTTTTTAATATTCTTCTAATATTATTAATACTTTATATAGATAAATGAAGAAAAAAATAATAAAAAGATAAATTATTTTACGTGTTATTTAGATAAAAAATAAATAAAAAAATAAAAAAAATTTATTTGGATAAAAAAATTATAATACAAAATTACATTAATATCTTTAAATTTTTTATTAATCAAAGGATGAATTAATCATTTTACTCTTGTTTATACATTTTTCTTTCATTTTTATCTCATCTTTAAAAAGAATTAGTAAATCTCATACTATTTTTTTTCTATGGTATTTTTCTTTTTCATTAAAACAGCAAAAAACTCACATACATTTTTATCGTTTTTTTATATATATTTTTATATTTTTTAATTCAAATAATGTATAAAAGAGGAGATTTTTACACATATAAATAAAATAAATTTTTTATTTATTAATATGTATAATTTTTAAATTATTTACAAATTTAAAATATAAAACACATACTCAAATTCGATAAATACACAATAAATATGCACATATTTCATACGCATTGGTTTCGAAATATGATATGTTAATCTCAAATGCACCCAAAATTTGGCTCGTTTATTAAATAGAACATATTTACAACATTTGACATGTGTGCATGTGTGTTCTGTTCAAAATTAATGTCTTCCTTAGTTAAACCCTTTCTTATCATGTCTTTTGCCTCGTATTTTGTTCATTCATATATTTAAATTTTAAATATTTAAAAATGATTTATTTAATATTTTTTAAATTAAATATTAATTTTTAAATTTTTTAACAAATTAAACACTAATTTTTAAACATCATAATAATTATTTAATATTAATTAATAATAATCATCATCACCTCCAAGCAACATATTTATATATTTTTTTATTTTGTGATTCGATAGGGATGTTTAAAAAGTAGGTCGACTAAATTTAAAGGATAACATAATTAATTTTCATTCAATTTATATTACGGTATTTATATTTTATACAGTAATAATTTTATATTTATTTACCAAAAAATATGTCTAAATATTAAAAGCTAGCTAGAATTTATATATTCATCTAAGTATTACTTTTTCTTAAATCCTTTATTGTTTACTAAGCATTTTAATGTAGCCTCTTTTCCAGATATTTTAATTGGAAGTGATGTTATTACGAATATATTAGCAATAAATCTAATTTAATCAAGTTGAAAGTTGAAAATTTTTCTTTTATATGTTATTATATAAGAAAACCAAAGGATTCAGATGAGGATGATTGAGGAGATAGAGTGATAAGAATAGGCACCGAAAAGAACGTCGAAATGTGGGATGAAAACAGGAATACGGTTGGAGAAAATTAAACACACACATCTTAGATGCCATGCATTTGAAATATATTCAATTTGCTAAATGGATCAGATTTTGAGTACACCCGAAACTAGTGTATTTCATTTTTTTTTTTATATTTTAAATGCACTGTATTTGAAATACATATATATATTTTATTTTATGTGCATTTACGATATAATTAAAATGCCAACGAACTATAGTTTAAATGACATAATCTCTTTATATTCACTTAAAAAATTACGAATTTAAATTTCTCTATCTTTAGTAAAAAAAAAATATAATTAAGATTTTAAATTTATAAATAGCTCAAAAATAATGCATATGTATAAAAAATTATTTATTTTATTTATATAAAAGGCTCTTAAAAGATATCTTGTTTTGACTTATCATAATGATGTAGCTCATTATTATTAAAGTACATCTTGCTCTGACTTATCATCAATATATAATTTAAGGAAAAATATATTGTGAAAACACTTATTATCTTATTTACTATAGAAAATAAAAAATAATGTTTGTTTGAGCGCATTGGTGTGCAGGTGCTAGAACTTGGAATTATTGTTCATTCAGTAGTGATAGGCCTGTCCATGGGTGCTTCAAATAACACATGCTCCATAAAAGGCCTTATAGTGGCCCTTTGCTTCCATCAAATGTTTGAAGGCATTGGTCTTGGCGGTTGCATTCTTCAGGCCCAATACAAGTTGTTAAAGAGGGTGGTGTTGGTGTTGTTCTTCTCAATTACAACCCCATTTGGAATCGCATTAGGAATTGGATTGTCCAGAATCTACAAAGAGAACAGTCCAAGTGCCCTAATCACAGTTGGTATGCTTAATGCATCATCAGCTGGGCTTTTAATCTACATGGCATTGGTTGACCTTCTCTCAACTGATTTCATGAGTCCTAGGTTACAGAACAACATTAAGCTCCAATTCAAGTCTTACGTTGCTGTCTTTCTGGGTGCTGCTGGCATGTCTGTCATGGCAAAATGGAATTAACAATGCTTAATCATATGTGGTCTAGACCCTGCGTCATGGCAATTCATTTGCCTCGTGAGTAATCATATCTAGATTCGAAATTACTGAGACCAAATAGTGGATAGAAATTTTAAAAATGTTATGTATGTATGTCTGCGTGTGGTATAAGTAAGTTTGTAATATTGTAATGTTTAAGATTGAGAGATGTTTAACTAGTCTCAAACAAAAAATAATGCTTAATCATATATGTTTGTTGTGCCATGATTTCTGTAATTTTTAATGTAATAATGTGTTAGATGAAGCTAAATCATTTGTTTTCTTAAAAATTGGGAGCTTGTGTTTCATTTAATTTAATGTGATGCATTCACAAGAAATAGTCTCAACGTTAACTATTTCATGTTTATGTTTGAATAAATGAAATGAAATGGAAGTGGCAATATTTCTAGAATGTTGTATGTTGCTGATTAATTGTTGTACTAGCTTTCTACTTATAATTATTTAGCTTTTTCTCTATTCAAAGTGTAACTTATTAGAACTTAGATATATAACTATATAGCTTATTATTAGTTTATTATTACTAATATAAATGTTAAAATATGGAGTTCTTATGAAAAAAAAATATGGTACTTGTTTCATTTGATTTTTAGTAATCTCGACAAGGTGTCGAATTAAACTTGTATCAATATCTTAGTTTGGAGAATAGATACGATTCCTCTGAAAAAGAGTAAATTTGACTTAGGATTTACTTAGTGTTTATGTTGAAAAGTGTATAAAATGCTCGATGATATTAAATTGTGGCAAATAATGTAAAAAATTGTAATAAAAGAAAATAAGTAAAATAAATGAAAGCTTTAAATAAATAAGAGAATAAAATTGAAATTGAAAGAAAATAAAATACTTGAGAAAAAGAAAAAAATGCTCAAAGAAAAGTAAAATAAAATAAATTAAAAGGAAAAAGGAAAATAAAGGAAATAAATTAAAGTAGTGAATTCCAGACACTCACGTGCACTTACACTCCATTGTCTTTCGTTGCGTCATTGACAGAGTTTTGTGTGATGATGAAGTGTTTAGATTGAAGTCCCTGATTTCTTCTGAACTTCTCTTATTTATAGACCACAAGGATAGACTTGTAGAATGTTTCTCTCTTTTCACGATCTAACTTTCTCCTTTTTCTTAGGTTCTCACAACCCATGACCTTGCCTTGACTTCGGAAGACTTTGTTCTCCATGGTGAACACCTTACGTCTTTGCGATTACCTTGGTCTCAAAGACCCACATTTTGTCAAATTAAACCACGCGTAATTATAAAATTTTGACCTAAGTCCTTCTTGACTCGACTCATCTCATAATCAATATTCTATTTTTTATTGTCGAGTCCTCACTCCGTCGAAATTTAGACCATGTGCGATCAACAGATTTTGACCGAGATCCTTTTCGACTTAATTCATATGAGGCAATTGATACCCAATTCTATCATAGTCGAATTTCGCAACAGATCAAAATTTCATACTAACAATAGTATTACTCTTTTCCAAATACTCAAAATGACAAGTTTGGCTAATTTATATATACATATAAGTTATTTGTCAAAAGTTCATCATTCACATAACTACTAGTCTAAGCTTTCATGAATACATTTAATTATACATGTATTATACACTACAGCAAAGGCGGAGGATAGCAGTAAAAAATTGCTTGCCGTTAATCCAAGTGCCGTAGCTAACATAGATACCAGCCATTGTCACTCTGCTTCCGTAACTTCTGCTTGGATAGCCACTACTGCATGAAGAACCACCGGTAATCAATATTTTTATCCTAATTAACTCATTTATCCAATCTTATTTTATCTGATAACGAACAATTTCCTCCCACACCTGTAGCACTAGAAACCTGCAAAAAGCATATTGGAAGCGTGCGAAACCTTGAAGTCGCTGCTCCACCGTGCGCCACTGCTGCCCATCCATAATCCTTTCTCCGGCATCAACCTTTCGTGTCTCCTCCACAGTGAGTGAAATCCCTGCCCCATCCTCCACGGTGTACGAGAAATCCCTAAAATCTGCTCTACCCTTCGTGTCTGTGTGGTTGTGGAGTAGCGCGGCTGCCATCCGTCCTTATCTCCCTGGCATTGACCTCTCACCTCTCCCCCATAGTCCGTGAAACCCCTGCTTCCCCCTCCATGTTGCGTGAAATCCTTAATCTCTTCTCTACTTACTTTCATCACATTCTTTAATGAACAGGCACCATGTTATGGAATTCATATTTGGGATTTTTTTCAATTATTACTTGTGAACACAATAAACATTGTTGATAATAAAACTAATTGAAACCTATAGTTAGCAGTATATTGTAACTGGCATTCCATTCCATTCCTATAATGCATTTTAATTTAAAGGTTTAACCTCTCCTCAGTCCTCTGTTTCTGATCTTTTTACTTTCTTCCTAAACCTTTAGTTCGTTCTTCCCCATTGCTCTTTCTTTCTTGTTTTCACTCTTAATCACTTACAAGGTTTGAATCCTATTTTTCTCAAAATTTGGCTATATCTTCGTGGTTCAAATTGTGATTTCAGATTATTTTGATTCAGTTTTTGTCTATATCTTCTATTAGTTGGGGTTAATTGTGGCTTTTTAGAGTTAGGGATTTGAATGTACATTTATTTAGATTTATTGTGTGCTTTGTAATTTCTTTTTGTCTCTCATATTCTCATTAATGGATTGCTAAAGTGAGGTCTCTGTCTACAAATCAATACTACACTTGTGATTTAGATATTATGTATGCTTTTGGTTTGTGAGTAATTTTATGTAATTTCAATCATCACTTTACACTAGGTTCCTAACCTTCTGCTAGTGTTGTCAAAGAACTGTTGGTAATTCATACACTGTGGCTTAGTGAGCTAGGTGTTAATTATGCAAAAGTGAAACTATGCCCTTTTTTTTCTTGTTAACTTGATATTTAGTTTTTACTTTTTGGTTTTGGATCTTAAGTATGTTGATTGATTCTTTATAATTTATTCTGCACACTCTGTGGGTTTTCCTTGATTATGTTGTTCTTGATCTTTTTTGTTGAACTAATTAAATTTGTAGGCAAGCAAAGGATGTGTTAAAGATACTTAAGAAGCGATTGGACAATAAAAGTCCCAAGATACAACTTCTGGCACTTTTTGTTAGTATTTCTCCTATACTTTTTTGATAGTTGGTGCACGAAATTGTGATCTCTAATGACATTCAGCTTGGTGTGCGCATCTACTAAGTCAGCACTTTCTTCACAACTTCGCACAACTAACCAGCAAGTGCACTGGGTCGTCCAAGTAATAAACCTTACGTGAGTAAGGGTCGATCCCATGGAGATTGTTGGTATGAAGCAAGCTATGGTCATCTTGTAAATCTCAGTTAGGCGGATAATAAATGGTTATGGAATTTCGAATAATAATAATAAATAAACAGAAAATAAAGATAGAAATACTTATGTAAATCATTGGTGAGAATTTCAGATAAGTATATGGAGATGCTTTGTCCCTGTTGAATCTCAAATTTCCTACTGCCTTCCTTCAATCCTTCTTACTCCTTTCCATGGCAAGCTTTATGTAGGGCATCACCGTTGTCAATGGTTACATCCCATCCTCTCAGTGAAAAAGGTCTAAATGCTCTTTTCCGGATTCTCATGAATGCCGCCATCAATTCTAGCTTATACCACGAAGATTCTGATTAAGGAATCCAAGAGATATGCGCCTGGTCTAAGGTAGAACAAAAGTGGTTGTCAGTCACGCGTTCATAGGTGAGAATGATGATGAGTGTCACAGATCATCACATTCATCATGTTGAAATGCAATGAATATCTTAGAACAGGAATAAACTAAATTGAATGGAAAATAGTAGTAGTTGCATTAAAACTCGAGGTACATCAGAGCTCCACACCCTTAATCTATGGTGTGTAGAAACTCCACCGTTGAAAATACATAAGTGATGGTCCAGGCATGGCCGAATAGCCAGCCCCTGTAAAGGTCTAAAATTGCATACACTGATTAAAGATCAATCAAAAGATGACTAATAAAATAGTAAAATGTCCTATTTATACTAGACTTGCTATTAGGGTTTACAGAAATAAGTAATTGATGCATAAATCCACTTTCGGGGCCCACTTGGTGTGTGCTTGGGCTGAGCTTGAGCTTTACACGTGCAGAGGCTTCTTTTAGAGTTAAACGCCAAGTTGTAACGTGTTTTTGGCATTTAATTCTGGTTTGTGATGTGTTTCTGGCGTTTGACTCCAGAATGTAGCATGGAACTGGCGTTGAGCACCAGTTTGCATCGTCTAATATCGAATAAAGTATGGACTATTATCTATTGCTGGAAAGCTCTGGATGTCTACTTTCCAACGCCGTTGAGAGCGCGCCATTTGGAGTTCTGTAGTACAGAAAATCCATTTCGAGTGTAGGGAGGTCAGAATCCAACAGCATCAGTAGTCCTTTGTCAGCCTTTTATTAGAGTTTTGCTCAGGTCCCTCAATTTCAGCCAGAAAATACCTGAAATCACAGAAAACACACAAACTCATAGTAAAGTCCAGAAATGTGAATTTAGCATAAAAACTAATGAAAACATCCCTAAAAGTAGCTATATCCTACGAAAAACTACCTAAAAACAATGCCAAAAAGCGTATAAATTATCCGCTCATCAATAGTTATTGAATGTTTTAATGCAATTTGATGTCGTGTGTCAGATTATTTTATAGGTTAAAGTAACTTTTGTAAAGATGTTCATATTTTTTTAAATTCTTTTGCTAATATAGGATATGAAGCATAGAACACTACCAAAATTTTTATTCGTAGTTTCAGTTATGTACACATAGTGAATAACTTTAACTCACATGCATCGTTTGTATTTGATGCAGGCTTTGGAGACCCTTAGTCCATGAAACCCTTGCTTCCTTGTCCACGGTGTGCAAAATCTGTAACACCATACCACACAAAGCTTTATGCTTAAGTCGCAATACCGAGGTGGTGTCGTATTACGACCACTAAAATAAAATCTATACATAATAATATTGAAAGGAATACAGTATACGAGGAGCCTTGAAAAAAAAGCGGGTAAAACAAAATTTCAAAATTTAAAACGTAACTCTCAGGAACAAGATTACTTGCGTGTGCAAAAAACTAAGGTTCAAAAGCATAACTAGATAGAAACTAGGAATAGAGGGTCAAGAGCACAAAATAACAAGCTCCTGACTCAGCCTGTGAACCTAAGGCTGGCCGGAGAATATTTACATACACATATACGTAATTCGAAGTCCAAAATACATATATAAACCCTAGTTCTCCTTAATCCTTTAAGAGATACAAAATAAAGCAAGTTGTTCAAAGAGTTAAATACATAGGATTAAACAAAGCTATACACCAAAATAAAATCCCAGAAACTACTTCGTTGTAGAACTCCAGACGCCTAGCGAGGCGCCTCTCGACCTGCATCTGAAAAACAATAACATAGTATGGGGTGAGAACTGGAGGTTCTCAGCATAGTAAAGGTGCCACGCACATAAGATATAAGGTTCTGGGAATGCCAGAGGCAATCCTAGAACGCCAACACTCAGATTAAGAAACTTAAAACTTAAAGAATTAAAACGGTAAACCATAAGCAGGATAGTTATCTCAGGTTTATAAGGTTCTAACTCAATCTTAACTTAATCCCTCAATTTACAATCCACTTGCTGTCTCATAAAACTCTAACTCCACAATTCACCTTCCACCCCCTGCAATCTTTCAAATTCACCAGTGCACAGACAAGCAATACAAATACAGCAATCACAGGTAGAATTTAGATACACAAGTAGCAAGTATAGCAATTAAGCATAGTAATTCACAAAGGCAAACCCAAATAATGCACAATCAAATAAAGCAAACATATGCATATGATGTATGCCTGCCCTATGTCTGATGAGTCTCATCTGTTGGTTATAAAGCTAACCCGACATGTCCGGTAGCTAACCCTGGACAGAACACCATAACATAGAACATGTATTACTCATCTTCCCATGCCGATGTTTCACCCAACTGATACACCACTATTTTATGATATATTTTGGACTTAATTAAGTGGGTTTTGTCAACTTCTCTCACACTTATTCATGTAAATTGCATATTTTTAAGTTTTCTTCCAAATTTTGTGCTATGATTGAAAACATGCTTCCCAAGCCTTTAAATTGCTCATTTTAATCCTATGTTATTACCATTCGATGCCGTGATATGTGCGTTAAGTGATTACAGAATTTATAGAGTAGAAATGGCATAGAGGATGAAGAGGAAGCATGCTAAAGTGGAAGGAACACACGAATTTGAAGATTTGAGAAGCTGAAGGCGACGTGCGAACATGGCTAACGCGTATGCGTGATCAAGCCATTTTTCACTGATGCGTACGCGTGTCTGATGCGTACGCGTGACTATGAGCGTCGACCACTGACGCGTACACGTGACTGATGCATACGCGTAACCTTGTGCAGAGCCCACCGACTCGTACGCGTGGCTGACGCGTACGCGTGACGAGCGTCATGTGCTGCAATTAATAGAACTCGCTGGGGCAATTTCTTTCTGATTTGGACCCAGTTTCAAGCCCAAAAATACATATTAAAGGCTGGGATGGAGCTGAGACTGGAGGGACTTCACACTTTATCTTAGTTTTTGATTTTTCGAATTCTAGTGAGAGAAACTCCCACTTCTCTCTAAGGTTTTTGGTTTTTCTTAGTTTTGCTTTGAATTGGATCTTGAGAGAGAAGCTGTTACCTTCAATCGGAGTCATCCTCCTTATAGTTTTCTTCTCTAGTTCCTCTATTTCTCTTTTACATTTGATTATTTTAAGTTCATGTTTGGATCTTGTTATGATTGAATTTTATCAATGCATTGAGTTATTTCACATCTAGTGTTATTGCTTATTTTGTTCTTGTTAATTATTTCCAGTGGTAATTTGAATTGAATCATTTTCCTATTTATTATCATGTCTTTTATCTTTTCTCACCAAGTATTTGAGGAAATGTCATCCAATATCATGGAGTAGATTTCCTTGCTTGGTTGGGGGTTGATAAATGGAACCACTTGAATTGTTATACTCAAGTATTAATCTGTAATTAGAAATTGCCAATTGGCTTGAAACTCACCAACTCTAGTTCTTCTCTACGAAGTGACTAGGACTTGTGAGCTAAGGTTAATTATTTCACTTGACTTTCCTTCACTTGTTAGAGGATAACTAAGTGAGAGCAATGAGCTTATACCATCACACTTGGGAAAGACAATAAGGATATAATTTCCAATTCTCACCCCTAACCAAGGCTTTTTATATTGATTATTTTACAACTCTTGCTAATTATTTATTGCTTTAATCTCTAGTTATTTATTTCTCTTGTTCTCAACTTTGAAAATTTCCAGGAAAATCACAACCAATAATTTGTATTTTGTGTCAACTCCTAGGAAAATGACTCGGGATTTTACTCCGGTTATTCATTTCACTTGTGATACATTTTAAATTCGATAGCTGAAATCTCGTCGGTCAAGACTAAACTTTAAATCTCGTCAAGTACGCGCACGCGTCGCTATGCAAATCTTTAAATCATGTGTACCTGTCATCCACGCGCACGCGTCGCCATGAAAAGCTCCAAATCACGCGCACGCGTCAGGTATGCGTACACGTTGCTCCTCGCTGGTTTTCTCCTTTAATTCTTGTGCTGCAGAAACTCTATCAAATCTAGCTGAATGCTACCTAAAATAAACAAAAATGCACAAGACTCAAAGTAGTATCCATAGTGGCTAAAAGATAATTAATTCATGATTAAACTCAACAATTTAAGTGCAAATTCACTAGGAAAAGATAAGAAAGATGTTCACGCATCACAACACCAAACTGGAACTGTTGCTTGTCCTCAAGCAACCAAAACTAATATAGGCTTAGGATGTGAATTTGCATGAGAATGAGAGTTCGATTAAGCTCATGTCTCTTCTTATAGTGGGGTTTATAACTACAATCTTGAATAGGTTTGACATCTCACTCTCCTTTGAATCAGAAGGATGTCATTGTCATTCGGAATTAGAATCCGGATAATATTATGAATTCTCTGATCTTTATATTTCAGTTTAATCCTTGAACACAGCAAAATTTACTTTAATTAATTTTTCTTTGGTGCTTTGCACTTTGAGCCTAGCCGTGACTTTAAATGTTTTGTCTCAAGGGTTACTTGACACAGAAACACCACAAGCACTTAAATGGGAAACTCTCTTTGAGTTCTGATTTTTTTTCTTTCAGTTACTCCTAGACAGTGGTGCTCAAAGCCTTTGGCATACTCTGTTAAACGCACTTGGTCTCGACTCTAAGTGTTCTGTCTCAAGGATTACTTGACACAATCACACCCCAAGCATATGACTAGGGAAACAACTCTTTGAGCTTTTAATCATGTCTGACCTCCCTAGTCATTGATGCTCAGAGCCTTGGACCTTGCTTTTATAGTTTCTTTTTTTTTTTGCTATTTCTTTTGCTTCAAGGATTAAATTTTTTTTGTTTGTTTCAGAGAAGTCATAATAATTCTCTAAATTCCTGTTCCTTGTACATCAACATTCCTTGATTCAAATTCAAATATGCATTGTTCATGTCATGCATTCAGAATTACAGAAAATACCACCATATTTAAGTAAATAAGACTACTCTTAAATATAACTCAATTTCTCATGCAATACATCACTTCTTTTTCTTTTGAATTCAAGCTTTAGTGAGTAATACATGAGACAAATTTTTTTGGGGTTAAAAGTACTAAAGATCATGCAAGCAATCAAAGCAACAGAAAATAGAAGATAACACAATAAGAACGGAAGAGAAATAGAATGAAAGGAACTCAACCACCTTAGTTATGCTGGTGGTCATCTCATTCCTTCATGAAGCACATTCATCTCCCTTTGGTGCTAAACAGAAAAGCCATAAGCAAAGCGTCAACACCAAACTTAAAGGTTTGCTTGTCCTCAAGCAAAGAAGAACTGCAAATAGAGAGGGACATAAAAGTAATTAATATGATGAAAGAAGAAGAAAAAGATAAAAGAAGAAAAGAGAATTAGGATTTGGGAGGTGGATGATTTGAAATCAGGTGCTGAGGTGGTTCAATTGGGCGTCGCATGCGACGCGTCCGCGTGAGGCACGCGTATGCGTGGATCGCGCAAAATTCATGTGTACGCGTGGACGGCCAGGATAGGAAAACGATGCGAACGCGTCAAGGACGCATCCGCGTGGTGCGGTTTGTGCATCCAGCATAGTTCCAGCCCCACACCAGCATAACTCTTTGGCTAAACACCTTTTATGCCTTTTTTACTCATCCACGCGTGCGCGTGCTTGACGCGTACGCGTAGAGTGTCAAAATCGCAAATGACGCGCACGCATCATGTACGCATACGCGTGAGCCAATTTGTGCGCCAAGCACACTTCCTGCTTCCCTCCCGCGTAACTTTCTGTTCACTTTTTATTTTTCACGCACACACATATGACGCGTACGCGTCAGCGACGCTTGTGCCTCGTGTGCTCGTTTTTTTTAATATTCGGTCCCTGTTCTAAGATAGCTGCACGATCAGAAACAATAAAAAAACTCAATAAAAATCAAATAAGTAAGAAAACTACTACTACGAAAAATAACTAAGGATACAAAATTATCGGGTTACCTCCCGACAAGCGTTCTTTTACCGTCACTAGCTTGACAGTTAGCTCCTCTAAGGAGGAGGATCATAGGGGCTCAGCTCTTCACCCCTTACTTTGAACTTCTTTCCTGTGTCTCCATAACGTAGCTCAATATGCTCCAGAGAGAGGATTCTGATTACTGTATAAACCCATGCTGGATTGCTGGTCAACACCACCTTCATTCCTGGGGAGAAACCTTCAGTTGGGATTTTTTTGTTTCTCCATCCTCTAGGTACTTTGTTCTTTTTGGAAACCTCCTCTTTCGTAGATGATGCATTCCCAACACCAAACTTAGGTTTGATGTCAGGAAGAATTTTATTGATTGTTGCCAAGGGAGGTTTGAGCTGCAGATTCTGCTGTGTATCATAAGGGGGCTTTTGAAGGGTTGGATCAGTAAGCTCAGTCTGCATGCACCTCTCTTCTTCACCTGTTGAATGTACATCTTTGAAAACATAGAAGACTAGTTGCTCATCATGCACTCTAAGCACTAATTCGCCCACTTCTACATCAATCAGAGATCTTCTAGTGGCTAGGAATGGTCTTCCTAGAATTATAGAGGCATTCTCATCCTCCACCGTGTCAAGAATCACAAAGTCTGCTGGGAGAAAGAACTTACCCACTTTGACCAAGATATTCTCCAGTAATCAGTATACATGCTTCATAGATTTGTCTGCCATCTGTAATGCTATCTTTGTGGGTTGTGCCTCTTGGATTTGCAGCTTCTTCATCACAGATAAGGCCATTAGATTTATGCTTGCCCCCAGATCACATAGGGCTTTCTCAAAGGTTGTGCTCCCAATGGTGCATGGAATTTGAAAGCTCCCTGGATCTGGCATCTTCCTTGGCAAGTTATTCTAAATTATAGCACTACATTCCTTAGTCAGGACTACTATCTCATCTCCCTTTAAACGCTTCTTCTTTGACAACAGCTCCTTCATAAGCTTGACATAGATAGGCATTTGTTCCAAAACCTCAGCAAAAGAAATATTGATTTGCAACTTTCTGAAGACTTCCAAGAACTTTGAAAACTGCTTGTCCTTGGTCACCTTTTGAAGTTTCTGAGGATATGGCATCTTAGGCTTGTACTTAGGAGCCTTTGGCAATGTAGGATGAGTGTCAAGAGAGTCTGGAAATGGGTTGTCCGCATGCTTTGGAGGGGTGTGCTCTTCTTCTTCCTTCTTCCTTCTTCTCATCTGGAGCTTCTTTTTCAATTGACTCTTCATTGACCTTGGCCTCAGAGCCAGCTACTTTACCACTTCTCAGTTGAATAACCTTGCAATTTTTTTCAACTGGCTCCTCAGCAACTTGTGCTTCCATACTTGCCACTTGTTCACTAATCAAGGTGATAGCCTTGCATTCCTCTCTTGGATTCACCACTGTATTACCAGGAAGGCTATTAGTGGTCTTTTGATCAATTTCATTAACTTTTGTGGCTAATTGACCCATCTGAATCTCTAAGTTCTTGATTGATGCTCTGGTTTTCTGTCTAAAACTTATCAACATTGCTTCCAAATCATTATTCTGTTGGGACTGATAAGTTGGTTGCTGAGATGACTGAAACTGGTGGTTATTAAAATTATTTTGTTGAAAACCACCATGAGAATTATGATTAAAATTCTGTGGCTAGTGAGTTTGCTCTCTCCATCCAAAATTTGGGTGATTTCTCCACCTCTAATTGTAGGTCTTAGAATAGGGATCATTGTTAGGATTTCTAGGAGCACTTCCCATGTAATTGACCTGTTCAGAAGAAAATTGAGCATAATCATAATTATCGTTTTGCACAAAATTACCTGTCATGTCATAAGAGGCTTCTTGAGGTGGATTTTGGGTGTTGATAGCTGAGACTTGCATGCCACCCATCTGTTGAGTAAGTAGACTTATTTGCTAAGACATAAGCTTGTTTTGAGCAAGAAGAGCATTAAGAGTTTCTACTTGCATGACACCCTTCTTCTGAGGAGCCTCAGAGTTCACAGGATTCTTGTTAGATGAGTATAAATATTGGTTACTAGCAACCAATTCAATAAGCTCAATAGTCTCCTCCGGTGTCTTCTTCTTGTGAAATGAACCACCTGCAGAATTATCTAAGCACATCTTGGACATTTCACCTAAACCTTCATAAAAGATATCTAGTTGGGTCCATTTGGAGAACATGTCTGGAGGGCATTGCCTAGTCAGTAGCTTGTATCTCTCCCAAGCTTCATAAAGAGTTTTACCATCTTTCTGTCTGAAGGTCTGAACCTCCACCCTAAGCTTAGTCAGCTTCTTTGGTGAGAAAAATTTAGTAAGAAACTCAGTAACAACATTGTCCCAACTATCTAAACTCTCCTTGGGTCAGGAATCTAGCCATATCTTTGCTCCATCCCTCAGGGCAAATGGGAAGAGCATGAGTCTGTACACCTCTGAGTTCACTTCATTTGTCTTCACAGTATCACAAATCTACAGAAAATTGGAAATAAATTGATTTGGATCTTCGTGGGGAAGGCAGTTTTGTTATACCAGGGTGACTAGTTGTGGCTTCAACTCAAAGTTGTTCGCAGCTATAGGAGGCACCATAATGCTTTTTCTATAAAGATCTGCAGTAGAAGCAGAATAAGAGCCAAGCACTCTCCTTTATTGCTCATCCCATTCGAATTTGCCACATTGGCATTATCAGCATTATTGGGATCCATAGTGGGTTCTGTAGCCTTGTAAAGTCTTGCCTGTTGTAAACGTTGCCTGAAAGTCCTTTTAGGTTTAGGATCAAAGTCTAAGAGATGTTCTTTGTCTCTGTTCCTATGCATAAACAAACAGAAAACAAGAAAAGATGGGAATCTCTATGTCAGAGTGCAGAGAATTCCCAGTGAGGTAACCTGTGTAAAAAGATAAAATATTTTTTTTGAAATTAATAAAGCAAAAGTTAAATAAAATTAAAACTAAAACGCCTAATCTAAGCAATCAAACAACTAATAGTTGTTAATCACTATCAATCCCCGGCAACGGCGCCAAAAACTTGGTGCGGTGATTTAACAACCACAGACTAACCAGCAAGTGCACCGGGTCGTACCAAGTAATACCTCAGGTGAGTGAGAGTCGATCCCACGAGGATTGATGGATCAAGCAACAATGTTTGATTGATGAGCTTAGTTAGGCAAACAGAAAAAAGTGTTGGATGTTCAAAGGGCATTAAACAATCATGCAGAAACTAAAATAGTAAAGTAAATGGTTTGGAAATAAAATATGGAAAAAATAGTTAAGGTTTCAGAGTTATCTATTTTTCCAGATTAACTTTTCTTACTAACTATTTTAATCATGTAGGATTTAATTTATGGCAAATTATATGTGACTAGACCCTAATTCCTTAGACCTCTCTAGTCTCCTCTAAAATTCATCAACAGCCAATTCCTTGGTCAATTAATTTCAATTAGAGGGTGATGATCAAATTCCAGTTTATATGCCACAAAAACTCTAATTATCCAAAAATAAAAGGATTTTATGTCACGTATCCTGTTAAGTCCAGATAATTAAAATTTAGGAGAATATGATTTCAAGCTATTGTTCAAGTAAAGTGCTTTTCCAAGTTATACAAGAACTCAAATAGAAAGAGGGTCATACTTCTGTTCCACCCAAATTCATAAGATGGAGAGCGAAAACAATTCTTAAATTATAAATCCATACATGAATTAAAATAGAAAAAGCAATAAAATCAATCCATACAAATAGACAGAGCTCCAAACCTTAACAGTGGAGGTTTAGTTGCTCATGGTTCAGAGAGAAAATAAGGATTCAGGTAAAATGTACTAAGTTCCAATATGATGGCCTCAAAAGTTAACTAATGGAATCCCTTTTTATAACTAATCCTAATTAATTTTAGAAAAATCTAGTTTCTAAAATTAAGTAATATCTTTTCCTAATTTAAAAATCAAATTTGAATTTAAATCAGAATTAATTATAACAATCATCAAGTCTTCAATTGATGGAATGGGACCACTTGATTCCTTCACTCTGCAACCTCTGATCTGTGCTTTCTGAGCTGAAAACTGGGTCAAAAGCAGCCCAGAAATTGCCTCCAGCATTTTCTGCACGTGGCACATGTCATGCGTACGCGTCAAGTACGTGCACGCATCGCTGTGCAAATCTTGAAATCACGCGTACGCGTCGTCCACACGCACGCGTCGCCATGGAAAGCTCCAAATCACGCACACACGTCAAGTACGCATACGCGTCGCTCCTCGCTGGTTTTCTCCTTTAATTCTTATGCTGCAAAAACTCCATCAAATCCAGCTGAATGCTACCTAAAATAAATAGAAATGAACAAGACTCAAAATAGCATCCATAGTGGCTAAAAGATAATTAATTCTTGATTAAACTCAACAATTTAAATGCAAATTCACTAGGAAAAGATAAAAAAGATGCTCATGCATCACTATTCTCACTATGCTGATGAATGTCCACAACTCCAAGAGGACAACACCTTGGTGGCTACCAATGCTTATTACAATAGTCCAAATCAAGGGTACTATCAACAAGGAGGTAACTATAATCAAGGTGGTAACTACAACCAAGGTTGGCAAGACAATTCTAACCAAGGATGGATAGACAACTACAACCAAAGATGAAGAGACAATGGTGAAAACCAAAGGTGGAACAACAATTACCAACAAAATTGGTATCAACAAAACCCTCCCTACTAACAACAAAACCAAGGCCAAAGATACCAACCACCTCACCAAAGGAAAGCTCAAGCACCTTAACTCAATCAACCACAAGCCCCCCAAATCACATACCCTCCCTCTTCCTCCAATCAAGATGAAACACTCCGTTCTATTCTTCAAGGACAAAAAGATCTTCAAAATTCACTTACCTCTAGCCTCACTGGTCTCACCTCCACTCTCCAAGCTCTTATATCCCGGATGGAACCACTCCCTACCTCCAACACTCAACCTTCAAGCTCTGGTGCACTTTCCTCTCAACCTTTACCCAACTCCAAGGGTGGAATCAATGCCATCACCTTAAGGTCCGGCACTACATTACAAGAGAGGATTCCCGAGGAGCTAAGCTCAAGACAAACCATTCAAGATGAAGATGTTATTGAGTTAGAAGATGTTGAAGAAGAGGATGAGGCATAAGAGGTGGTTGAAGAAGAAGTTGCTCAACCAAGGGATGGAGTTTCTAAGGAAGACAATGTTTTAAAAGAGGCCATTCCCATTCCTTTTCCACACCTAGCTAGGAGGGCTAAAAAGCAAGTGGAGCTAGATCTCAAGATGGTGGATATCTTCAAAAAAGTTGAGGTAACTATTCCCCTTTTTGATGCTATTCGTCAGGTTCCTTAGTATGCTAGTTACTAAAGGATTTGTG
Organism: Arachis duranensis; assembly: GCF_000817695.3. Lineage (NCBI taxonomy): Eukaryota > Viridiplantae > Streptophyta > Magnoliopsida > Fabales > Fabaceae > Arachis > Arachis duranensis. The sequence goes on from NC_029775.3 coordinate 32,864,315, forward strand.
CATGAATAAAGAGAAGATTCATGATTTAGAAACTATTCTTTTGGGTAGCTCGATTTCTGCTTTGATAGGTGCTATACCGGAGAAATGTGGTGATCCCAACCCTTGTATGGTTACTTACACTATAGGCGGTATACAATTTGTTGATTGCATTTGTGACTTAGGCGCTTGTGTCAGCATTATGCCTCTATCTATATTTGATGCAGTGAAGCTTCCACCATTGAAAAGGTCGGCAACCTATTTTAATTTGGCAGATAAAAGCATAATTTCTGTGGTTGGCATTACAGAAGACGTCTTGGTGAGTATTAGTGCATGTTTGGGCGCCATTATTTTGTTTAAAAAAGATCTTTTTTCAATGAAAAAAGATCTTTTTTTATTTTTTAACGTGTTTGGCAAATTTCTAGTAGTAAAAATAAAAGCACTAGTAAAATAAAAAAGATCTTTTTTGAGAAGCTGTAATTTACATCTTTTTTTAAAAGATCTTTTTTCCTTAAAAAAAGATGTTTTTCATGTAATAAATAAACAAAAAGTACTTTTATATTGTTATACCCAAACATAATTGATAGATAAAAAGACCTTTTTACATGAGATATCCAAACATAAAATTATTTTACTTCTCTATAAGATCTTTTAAAAAAAGATAACTCGAAAAAGATCTTTTCTTAAAAGCTCACACAAACAAGCCCTTAAGGGGTTAATTTTTCCTATTGATTTCTACATTCTTGAGATGCCCCCTAATGACTCTGGGAGACCATCATCTATCTTGCTTGGGAGGCCGTTCTTGAAGACCTCTCAGTTTAACTTGGATGCCTTCTCGGGTACCTACTTCTTTGAGATTGATGGAAGAGTTGTGAGTTTTAACCTTGATGAAGCTTTGAAGCATCCACCGAAAGACCACTCTATCTTTCAGTGTCATATTATTGATGAAATTGTGGCCAAAGTCCACCAGGAAATAGTTGATGAGAAGAACATGGTTCAAAGTTCAAGTGTGGGGAAACCCCCTAAGTTTACTGAAGACACCTTGCCACCTCCGGTACTACCAGATGATCAAGTGACAAGCCGTGAGCTAAATATGGAGTTGAAGCCCCTTCTACCTCACCTCAAGTATGCTTATCTTAAAGACAATCAAAAGCTCCCAGTGATTATTGCAAAGGAACTTACTTTCCAACAAGAGGAGCGATTGCTTAATGTACTGAGAAGAAAGAAGAAAGCTATTGGGTGGAGTTTGGCAGACATAGTCAGTATAAGCCCTCAAGTTTGTGAGCACCGCATCTTTCTAGAGGAGGAAGCCAAGTCTATCCGTCAACCATAAAGGCGGTTGAACCCCACAATTCTAGAAGTTGTGAAGAAAGAAGTGACCCGACTACTTGAAGCCGATATTATCTATCCAATCTCGGATAGTGAATGGGTTAGCCCAGTACAAGTGGTTCTGAAGAAGTCTAGTGTCACCATAGTCAAGAATGAGAATGGGGAACTCATGGCTAAAAAGGTGCATAATTCCTGGAGAGTGTGTATCGACTACAGGCACTTGAACTTGGCCACCCGCAAGGATCACTAACCACTACCTTTCATCGATCAAATGCTTGATCCCTGTTAGGTAAATCACATTATTGCTTTTTAGATGGTTATACTGTTATTTTCAGATCCATATTACTCCAGAAGATCAGGAGAAAACAACTTTCACATGTCCCTTTGGAACGTATGCATATAAAAGAATGCCTTTTGGTTTATGTAATGCACCGGCTACGTTTCAAAGGTGTATGATAAGTATCTTTTCAGATCTTCTTGAGCACTGTATGGAAGTATTTGTTCCGTTCAGCTTAAGTCAAGGTGTGTGTCTCCAAGTGAGGCTATCTGCTTTGGGGAAGAGCTATAAGTCACCTCAAGGATGTATTCGGGATTAACCTCAGCGCCTGTAGAACGCGGCGGCGGGAGCACCTGCAAAAAGCACTCCGACACTCAAGTTAGAAAAGGTATTCAAAATGAGATGAACAAGTAAAATTGAGAGTGTATCATAACCTGCTTTACTGAGTTGGGTTCGCCTATTTATATAGACAGGTGATGCATGGCGTTTTGGTTTGTTCCGAGATTCTCTTCCGTTTGTTGATAACAGTAGAGACGTTGGCAACGTCTATCTAAGTTTGGTTTGACTTTTCTGTGTTTTTGGGCATATCCGAATTATATGGTCGGTTATGGTTTCGGCCGAGCTTAGTGGTACACGTCATATGGTTTCAGCCGAGCTTAGTGGTACACATCATAGCCCCCAAGCTTGTTTTCTATCTTTTTGGAGGTAGTAGGCAAGCTTTTATTTTTGTATTTTTCCCGCGTGTCATTTTTGTGATTTTTTTTATTACTGTGGACTTGGGCCCTTTATGGACTGTGATGTGTTGGAAACCCGTTAACCGCCTTTGAATTCTATTTGAAGTGGAAGGTACCGTCGTCTTGGTGATTCGTGTTGCAATCAATGCACTCTCTTGCCGTTTTGGTTTTCAATGTTGGTGGGAGGCTGTTACTTACATTACCCATGATACTTAGTGGGCTTACAATAATATCTGGTTTGTTTTGGAACTGTCATTCAGTTTTCTTTTGTTTTCTTCTTCCAAGTATGACTTCCAAAGGTTAGCTTTCTTCCCTTGTCTTTTATTTTTCATTTCTTATTTTTTGTAAATGGCGAGAGAGAAAGAGAAAGTAAAGTCTGTGGAGGAGAGAAAGGATAACCCATATCATTGGGTGCATGACGACGTGAAGACCCGTTCTTCTTCATATGTTGATGTTGATTGTATTCGTGAGCTTCAGGGTTTGAAGGTAGTTAAGGAGGGTTCTGGAGTGAAAGTTGAGTTTGTTTGGTGCTCTGGTGAGGATAGGGTTTATGAAAGGAGGGGGGACTGGCAGTACTTTTATTTTTACACTCCTTGTTGGTGCACGAAATTGTGATCATCAATGGCGCCATCAATTTAATTTCAATCTCAACTCTTTATCACAACTTCACACAACTAACCAGCAAGTGCACTGGGTCGTCCAAGTAATAAACCTTATGCGAGTAAGGGTCGATCCCACGGAGATTGTTGGTATGAAGCAAGCTATGGTCATCTTGTAAATCTCAGTCAGGCAGATTCAAATGGTTATGGATGATTTATGAATAAAGCATAAAGTAAAGATAGAGATACTTATGTAATTCATTGGTGAGAATTTCAGATAAGCGTATGGAGATGCTTTGTCCCTTCCGTCTCTCTGCTTTCCTACTGTCTTCATCCAATCCTTCTTACTCCTTTCCATGGCAAGCTGTATGTTGGGCATCACCGTTGTCAATGGCTACAGTCCCGTCCTCTCAGTGAAAATGTTCAACGCGCTCTGTCACAGCACGGCTAATCATCTGTCGGTTCTCAATCAGGTTGGAATAGAATCCAGTGATTCTTTTGCGTCTGTCACTAACGCCTAGCCTTCAGGAGTTTGAAGCTTGTCACAGTCATTCAATCCTTGAATCCTACTCAGAATACCACAGACAAGGTTTAGACCTTCCGGATTCTCTTGAATGCCGCCATGAATTCTAGCTTATACCACTGGTGCACGAAATTGCAATCACACTTTTTGCAATCCGCACAACTAACCAGCAAGTGCACTGGGTAGTCCAAGTAATACCTTACGTGAGTAAGAGTCGAATCCCACGGAGATTGTTGGATTGAAGCAAGCTATGTTTATTTTATTAATCTTAGTCAGGATATCAATAGGATTCTTTAGCCTCGTATAAAGTAAAAAGGGCATAAAATAAATAGTTGTTACTTTAATAATGGAGAATATGTTGGAGTTTTGGAGATGCTTTGTCCTCTGAATTTCAACTTTTCCTTGAAATCATTTTCCCACACGCAAGGTTCCTTCCATGGCAAGCTCTATGTAGGGTGTCACCGTTGTCAATGGCTACTTCCCATCCTCTCAGTGAAAATGGTCCAAATGCTCTGTCACAGCACGGCTAATCATCTGTCGGTTCTCAATCAGGGATCATCACCTTCTTCATAATTAAGCGCGAATGAACATCTTAGATAAGAACAAGCGTGTTTGAATGGAAAACAAAAGTAATTGCATTAATTCATCGAGATGCTACAGAGCTCCTCACCCCCAACAATGGAGTTTAGAGATCATGCTGCTAAAGAGTGTATAATTCAGATCTGAAAATGTCATGAGGTACAAGATAAGTCTCTAAAAGTTGTTTAAATAGTAAACTAGTAACCTAGGTTTACAGAATATGAGTGAACTAAGATAATTGGTACAGAAATTCCACTTCTGGGGCCCACTTGGTGTGTGCTGGGGCTGAGACTAAAGCTATCCACGAGCTGAGGCTTTTCTTGGAGTTGAACTCCAAGTTATAACGTGTTTTGGGCGTTCAACTCCGGATCATGACGTGTTTCAGGCGTTTAACTCCAGACAGCAGCATGTACTTGGCGTTCAACACCAAGTTATGTCATCTATCTTCGCGCAAAGTACGGACTATTATATATTGCTGGAAAGCCCTGGATGTCTACTTTACAACGCCGTTGAGAACGCGCCAATTGGACTCTTGTAGCTCCAAAAAATCCATTCCGAGTGCAGGGAGGTCAGGATCCAACAACATCAGCAGTCCTTTTTCAGCCTAACTCAGATTTTTGCTCAGCTCCCTCAATTTCAGCAAGAAATTACCTGAAATCACAGAAAAACACACAAACTCATAGTAAAGTCCAGAAATATGATTTTTGCCTAAAAACTAATAATATTCTACTAAAAACTAATTAAAACATACTAAAATCTGCATGAAATTACCCCCAAAAAGCGTATAAAATATTCGCTCATCACAACACCAAACTTAAACTGTTGCTTGTCCTCAAGCAACTAGATAAATAAAATAGGATTAAAAGAAATTAAGAAATAATAATAATTTAGAGTTTTTAAGTAGAGCTCAGATTCTTATTAGATGAGCGGGGCTTGTAGCTTTTTGTTTCTGAACAGTTTTGGCATCTCCCTTTATCCTTTGAAATTCAGAATGATTGGCATCCATAGGAACTCAGAATTCAGATAGTATTATTGATTCTCTTAGTGTAGTATGTGA
>NC_029775.3:32869738-32869895 GCF_000817695.3 Arachis duranensis
ATCCACTGATGCTCAAAGCCTTGGATCCTTTTCACCCTTGCCTTTTGGTTTTAAGGGCTGTTGGCTTTTATTCCTTTTTTTGATCCAATGATTTCTTGTAACAAGAAAATTTTTTTTGAACTGCTTTTTCTTGCTTCAAGAATCAATTTCATGATTG
>NC_029775.3:32870232-32871885 GCF_000817695.3 Arachis duranensis
TTCAGAGAACAAAAAGTGTTGCCACCACATATAGTTAATTATAATTTTTATTATTAAGAACTCGAAAAAAATAAATTACTTTTTTATTCTAATTATCCACTATTTTATTCATGCCTGATGATGATGAGAAAAATAAATTATAACTTAATTGGAAATAAAACCAGAATAGATATACTAATTACTACTACTACTACTATATATGTATCCTAAGGTAAATTTCTATAATAACACTATCACAGAGTTAAAGCTAAAATGAGAACTCAACAACCTGTGTTTTGAGAAGTAGATGCTCCTTTGATCTGTGGGTTTTGGGAAGTAGATGTTCCTCTGATCTGTGGGATGCTTGGTCCTTCAAGGATTAATTTCTGGCGCTTCAGCTCCCTTAAGTCACGCCCTTGCTCTTCTTGTTCCTTAAGCAGTTTGCAAAGCATGCTGCTTTGATTGTTCTGTTCTTCCTTTATTTGGTTCATAGCTTCTTGTAATTTGGAAATAGATGTTTCAATATGTTCCCAATATTTGAATTGAGGAAGTTCTGGGAGGACTTCCTGTGCTCTCCTCTTGATTGGATCATCCTGCAGCTGTTGTCTGTCCATTGATATTCTAGTGATTGGCCTTTCAACTGAGATATACTCTGTTATTCCCATCTTCACTCCGGCATCTTTGTAGAGCATAGAAATTAAGCTTGGATAGGCCAATCTGGCATCCTTGGAATTCCTGTTTGCTATTTTGTATAGTTCACACGAGATCAGTTGATGGACTTCTACTTCTTTTCCCAACATGATGTAGTGAATCATTACTGCTCTTTTAATAGCAACTTCAGAACGGTTGTTGGTGGGCAATATAGAACGCCCAATGAAATCCAGCCAGCCTCTGGCTACTGGTTTGAGATCTTCCCTTTTGAGTTGATTTGGGATGCCAGTCATGCTGGTGGTCCACCTGGCTTCGGGGATGCATATATCCTCTAGAATCTTGTCCAGACCTTTATTTACCCTCATCATTCTCCTATTAAAGGAGTCTGGGTCATCTTTCAGTTGAGGAAGCTTAAAGATCTCCCTGATTTTGTCAGGATGGGTATGAACAATCTTTCCTTTGACTAAAGTCCGATGGTCATAGAGGGCAGCTCCAATTATTCTTTGCCTGTCTGTCTGCCATAGATTAGCATAGAACTCCTGAACCATGTTCCTTCCCATTTTCGTTTCAGGATTAGCTAGGATTTTCCAGTTCCTATTTTGAATTTGCTCTTGGATCTCCGGATATTCATCTTCCTTCAGATCAAACTTGACTTCCGGGATCACTGATCTGTGGCTCATTATTTTGTAGTAATGGTCTGAATGTTCTTTAGTTAAGAACTTCCCTTGATTCCAAAGTGGCTTTGGAATATTCTCTTTCTTGCCTCTTGGGTTGGGTTGTTTTCCTTTAGGGGCCATGATCAAAGTGAGAATGTTTTTGTGATCACGGATAAGCACACCAAACTTAGAGGTTTGCTTGTCCTCAAGCAAAAGAAAAGAGAGAAGAGAAATAGGAGGAGAGCAAGTGTGGAATGGTGGATAATGAGAGGGGCGCCGAAAGTGGATATAAAGGGGGGGTGGGTATTCGAAAATAAGAAAAAGATATAAGATAAAAGATATGATTTATAAAAGATAAATATGACAA
>NC_029775.3:32872459-32874482 GCF_000817695.3 Arachis duranensis
AATAATTTGAGCCTAGAATTAAATAGCAGAACTTTCTGCCCCGGCTCAAAGACTCTGGATGACAATTTCTTATCATGCCATCTTTTTGCTTTCTCTTTGTATATTTTTGCATTTTTGAAAGCATTGAGTCTAAATTCCTCTAGCTCATTTAACTGGAGCAATCGTTTTTCTCCAGCTAACTTGGCATCAATGTTCAGGAATCTGGTTGCCCAGTAGGTATGTTCTAGTTCCACTGGCAAGTGACATGCCTTTCCATACACAAGCTGGTATGGAGAGGTCCCTATAGGGGTCTTGAATGCTGTTCTGTATGCCCACAGAGCATCATCCAAGCTTCTTGCCCAATCCCTTCTACGGTTAATTACAGTCCGTTCCAGGATTTGCCCAATCCCTTCTACGGTTAATTACAGTCCATTTCAGGATTCTTTTGAGTTCTCTATTTGAGACTTCAGCTTGTCCATTGGTCTGAGGATGGTATGGAGTGGCTACCCTGTGGCTGACTCCATAACGAACCAAGGTAGAGTAAAGCTGTTTATTGCAAAAATGACTGCCCCCATCACTGATTGATACTCTAGGGGTACCAAATCTGCTGAAGATGTGTTTCTGGAGGAATTTTAACACTGTCTTAGTGTCATTAGTGGGTGTAGCAATAGCTTCCACCCATTTAGATACATAATCCACTGCCACCAGGATGTAAGTGTTTGAGTATGATGGTGGGAAAGGTCCCATGAAGCCAATACCCCATACATCAAACAACTCAATCTCCAAGATTCCTTGTTAAGGCATGGCATAACTATGAGGCAGATTGCCAGATCTTTGGCAACTGTCACAATTAAGTACAAACGCTCGGGAATATTTATAAAGAGTAGGCTAGTAGAAGCCACATTGGAGGACTCTTGTGGCTGTTCGCTCACTTCCAAAATGTCCTCCATACTGTGATCCATGGCAGTGCCATAGAATCTTCTGCGCTTCTTCCTTGGGCACACATCTACGGATTACTCCGTCTGCACATCTCTTGAAGAGATATGGTTCATCCCAAAGATAGTACTTTGCATCTGTGATCAATTTCTTTGATTGCAGCCTACTGTATTCTTTGGGTATGAATCTCACTACCTTGTAGTTTGCAATATCTGCAAACCATGGCACTTCCTGGATGGCAAAGAGTTGCTCATCTGGAAAGGTTTCAGAGATCTCAGTGAGAGGGAGGGACGCCCCTTCTACTGGTTTTATTCGGGACAGGTGATCTGCTACTTGGTTTTCTATCCCTTTTCTGTCTCTTATTTCTATATCAAACTCTTGCAGAAGCAACACCCATCTTATAAGTCTGGGTTTTGAATCCTGCTTTGTGAGTAGATATTTAAGAGTAGCATGATCAGTGTACACAATCACTTTTGATCCTACTAAATAGGATCTAAATTTGTCAATGGCGTAAACCACTGCAAGTAGCTCTTTTTCTGTGGTTGTGTAATTCTTCTGTGCGTCATTTAGAACACGGCTGGCATAGTAAATGACGTGTAGAAGCTTGTCATGCCTTTGTCCCAACACTGCACCAATTGCATGGTCACTGGCATCACACATCAATTCGAATGGTAATGTCCAGTCTGGTGCAGAGATAATTGGTGCTGTGACCAATTTAGCTTTCAGAGTCTCAAACGCCTGCAGACACTCTTTATCAAAGATAAATGGCGTGTCAGCAGCTAGCAGGTTGCTAAGAGGTTTGGCGATTTTTGAAAAATCCCTTATAAACCTCCTATAGAATCCTGCATGCCCCAGAAAGCTTCTGATTGCCTTAACATTGGCAGGTGGTGGTAATTTTTCAATTACCTCTACCTTAGCTTGATCCACCTCTATTCCCTTGTTCGAGATTTTGTGCCCAAGGACAATTCGTTCGGTCACCATAAAGTGACATTTTTCCCAGTTTAAAACCAGGTTAGTCTCTTGGCATCTCTTTAGAACAAGTGCTAGATGGTCAAGACAGGAGCTGAATGAGTCTCCAAATACTGAAAAATCATCCATGAAGACTTCT
>NC_029775.3:32874630-32879257 GCF_000817695.3 Arachis duranensis
CAGATGGACATGTGAATGCCGTTTTCTCTTGATCTTTTGGATCTACTGCAATTTGATTATAACCTGAATATCCATCCAGGAAGCAGTAGTATTCATGACCTGCTAGTCGTTCTAGCATCTGGTCTATGAATGGTAAAGGAAAATGATCCTTTCTGGTGACTGTATTGAGCCTTCTATAATCAATACACATACGCCACCCAGTAACTGTTCTTGTAGGAACCAGTTCATTTTTTTCATTATGAACCACTGTCATGCCACCCTTCTTAGGAACGACTTGGACAGGGCTTACCCAGGGCCTATCAGAAATAGGATAAATAATCCCAGCCTCTAGTAACTTAGTGACCTCTTTCTGCACCACCTTCTTCATGGCTGGGTTCAGCCGCCTTTGTGGTTGAACCACTGGCTTGGCGTCACCCTCCAGTAAGATCTTATGCATGCATTTGGCTGGGCTAATGCCCTTGAGATCACTGATGGACCACCCAAGAGCTGTCTTGTGTGTCCTTAGCACTTGAATTAGTGCTTCCTCTTCCTGTGGCTCTAAGGTAGAGCTTATGATTACAGGAAAGGTATCACCTTCTCCCAGGAATGCATATTTTAGGGATGGTGGTAATGGTTTAAGCTCGGGTTTAGGAGGCTTCTCCTCTTCCTGAGGGATTTTCAGAGGTTCTACTATTCTCTCTGATTCCTCCAGATCAGGCTGAGTATCTTTAAAGATGTCCTCTAGCTCTGATTCGAGACTCTCAGCCATATTGACCTCTCTTACCAGAGAGTCAATAATATCAACACTCATGCAGTCATTTGGGGTGTCTGGATGTTGCATGGCTTTGACAACATTCAACTTGAACTCCTCCTCATTGACTCTCAAGGTTACTTCCCCTTTTTGGACGTCAATGAGGGTTCGGCCAGTTGCTAGGAAAGGTCTTCCTAGAATGAGAGTTTCACTCTTGTGCTCCTCCATTTGCAGCACCACAAAGTCAGTAGGAAAGGCAAATGGCCCAACCTTGACAATCATGTCTTCAATTACGCGTGATGGGTATTTAATGGAGCCATCAGCAAGTTGAAGACATATCCTGGTTGGTTTGATTTCTTCAGTCAAACTAAGCTTTCTGATAGTAGATGCAGGTATTAGATTGATACTTGCCCCATGATCACATAAAGCTTGCTTGGCACAAGTACCCTCTAATGTGCATGGTATCATAAAAGCTCCCAGGATCTTTAAGCTTCTCAGGTAAGCTTTTCAGAATGACTGCACTGCATTCTTCAGTGAGGTAAACTTTTTCAGTCTCCCTCCAATCCTTCTTATGACTTAAGATCTCTTTCATGAACTTAGCATAAGAGGGTATTTGCTCAAGTGCTTCTGCAAACAGAATCTTTATTTCAAGAGTCCTGAGATAGTCTGCAAAGCGAGCAAATTGTTTATCCTGTTCCGCTTGGTGGAGCTTTTGAGGATAAGGCATTTTGGCTTTATATTCCACAACCTTAGTTGCTGCAGGTTTATTGCCTACAGAAGTGGGTTGGGAAGCCTTTTTAGAAAGGTTATTATCAGCACTTGTATGTGACTGATCCCCCACTGGTGTTTGAATGCCAGGGGTGGAAGCTGGAGTGGCGTTAGACGCCACCTCCTTATTTGTTACTGGCGTCTGAACGCCAGAACTATGCTTCCCTTGGGCGTTCAACGCCGGATTCATACTTGTTTCTGGCGTTGAACGCCAGGAATGAGCATGGTCTGGGCGTTCAGCGCCAGCATTATTCCTCTCTGGGCTCTGATTGTCCTCAGAGGGATTTTGGGTAGCCATTTGTTCATTTCTTAGCTTCTTGCTGCTTTGAGGTGAGGTATTCACTGTTTTTCCACTTCTTAATTGAACTGCTTGGCATTCTTCTGTTATTTGTTTTGACAGTTGCTTTTCTGTTTGCTTTAACTGTACTTCCATATTCCTGTTAGCCATTCTTGTTTCCTGTAGTATTTCCTTGAATTCGGCTAGCTGCTGAGTTAGAAAGTCTAATTGCTGATTGAATTCATTAGCATGATCCACAGGACTGAGTTCAGCAGTTACTATTTTAGCTTCTTCTTTCATGGAAGATTCACTGCTTAGGTACATATGCTGATTTTTGGCAACTGTATCAATAAGCTTTTGAGCTTCTTCAATTATTTTTCTCATATGTATAGATCCACCAGCTGAGTGGTCTAGAGAAATCTGAGCTTTTTCTATAAGCCCATAGTAGAAGATGTCTAGTTGCACCCACTCTGAAAACATTTCAGATGGGCATTTTCTTAGCATCTCTCTGTATCTCTCCCCGGCATCATAAAGGGATTCATTATCTCCTTGTTTGAAGCCTTGGATGCTTAGCCTTAGCTGTGTCATCCGTTTTGGAAGGAAATAGTGATTCAGGAATTTTTCTGACAGCTGTCTCCATGTTTTTATGCTGTTCTTAGGCTGGTTATTTAACCACCTCTTAGCTTGATCTTTTACAGCAAATGGAAATAGTAATAATCTGTAGACATCCTGATCTACTTCCTTATCATGAACTGTGTCAGCAATTTGTAGAAATTGTGCCAGAAACTCTGTAGGTTCTTCATGTGGAAGACCAGAATACTGGCAGTTTTGCTGCACCATGATAATGAGCTGAGGATTCAACTCAAAGCTACTAACTCCAATGGAGGGTATATAGATACTACTCCTATATGAAGCAGTAGTGGGGTTAGTATATGACCCCAGAGTCCTCCTAGACTGTTCATTTAATTAGTTAGGAAAGATATTTTTTTGAATTTTGAATTTTATGATGAAAGAGAAAAACACACAAAAGACACAAGACTTAAAATGTTTAGATCTAATGCTCCTTATTTTCGAAAATTTTTGGAGGGAAAATACCAAGGAACACCAAACTTAAAAATTTTAAAATCAAAACACAAGAAAGACTCAAGAACACCTTGAAGATTCACAAGAACACCAAGAACAAAAGAAAGAACACCAAACTTAAAATTTTTAGAAAACCAAGACAAATATTTGAAAATTAAAGAAAACTTAACAAGAAAACACCAAACTTAGAGTTTGGCACAAGATTCAATCAAAGAAAAATTATTTTTGAAAAGAGATTTTTAAAAGAAGATGCCCAATTGCCAAGAACATAAGCCAACGCTATAACCAACTGAGCTAAAAATGTAATGTATTTTAAAGATGTATTATTTTTGTGGATAAAAGTATAATTTGTTGAAAGTTAATGTTTTGAAAAAAACACAAGAAAAACAAGAAAAGACACAAAACAAGAAAAATTCAAGATCAAACAAGAAAAATAAACAAGAACAACTTGAAGATCAATGAAGAACAAAGAACACAAGTTCAAAAATTTAAAGAAAAATATAAAATGTGCAATTAACACCAAACTTAGAACAAGACACTAAACTCACGAAAAATCAACAATTAATTAAGAAAAATAATATTTTTGAAAAGAAATTTTTTTTTGAAAAGGGAATAAAGGACTCAAGATTTAATGACTCTGTAGCAATAAAAATAAATTATTCCTAATCTAAGAAATAAAATAAACCTTTAGTTTGTTCAAACTCAAATAATCCCCGGCAACGGCACCAAAAACTTGGTGCACGAAATTGCAATCACACTTTTTGCAATCCGCACAACTAACCAGCAAGTGCACTGGGTCGTTGATGAGCGGATAATTTGTACGCTTTTTGGCATTGTTTTTAGTATGTTTTTAGTATGATCTAGTTAGTTTTTAGTATATTTTTATTATTTTTTAGTTAAAATTCACTTTTTTGGACTTTACTATGAGTTTGTGTATTTTTCTGTGATTTCAGGTATTTTCTGGCTGAAATTGAGGGACCTGAGCAAAATTTTTTGTGATTTCAGGTATTTTCTGGCTGAAATTGAGGGACTTGAGCAAAAATCTGATTCAGAGACTGAAAAGGACTGCAGATGCTGTTGGATTCTGACATCCCTGCACTCGAAGTGGATTTTCTGGAGCTACAGAAGCCCAATTGGCGCGCTCACAACGGCGTTGGAAAGTAGACATCCTGGGCTTTCTAGCAATATATGATAGTCCATACTTTGCCAAGATTTGATGGCCCAAACCGGCGTTCAAAGTCACCCTCAGAATTTCCAGCGTTAAACCCCGGAACTGGCACCAAAATGGGAGTTAAACGCCCAACCAGCGTTAAACGCCGGAACTGGCACCAAAATGGGAGTTAAACGTCCAAACTGGCATAAAAGCTGGCGTTTAACTCCAAGAAAAGTCTCTACATGAAAATGCTTCATTGCTCAGCCCAAGCACACACCAAGTGGGCCCGGAAGTGGATTTTTATGTCATTTACTCATTTCTGTAAACCTTAGGCTACTAGTTTTCTATAAGTAGGACCTTTTACTATTGTATTTGGAGATCTTTCAATCTTTGGATCTTTTGATCATGTTTTGAAGATTGAACCCTCATTGGGAGGCTGGCCATTCGGCCATGCCTAGACCTTGTTCTTATGTATTTTCAACGGTGGAGTTTCTACACACCAAAGATTAAGGTGTGGAGCTCTGCTGTACCTCGAGTAATAATGCAATTACTATTGTTCTTCTATTCAATTCCGCTTGTTCTTGTTCTAAGATATCACTTGTTCTTCAACTTGATA
>NC_029775.3:32879446-32879908 GCF_000817695.3 Arachis duranensis
GCCAGCCATTCCGTGAGATCAGAGTCTTCGTGGTATAGGCTAGAACTGATGGCGGCATTCAAGAGAATCCGGAAGGTGTAACCTTGTCTGTGGTATTCTGAGTAGGATTCAATGATTGAATGACTGTGACGTGCTTCAAACTCCTGAAGGCGGGGCGTTAGTGACAGACGCAAAAGAATCACTGGATTCTATTCCGGCCTGATCGAGAACCGACAGATGGATAGCCGTGCCATGACAGGGTGCGTTGAACATTTCCACTGAGAGGATGGGAGGTAGCAACTGACAACGGTGAAACCCTTGCATACTGCTTGCCATGGAAGGGAGTAAGAAGGATTGGATGAAGACAGTAGGAAAGCAGAGAGACGGAAGGGACAAAGCATCTTCATATCTTATCTGAAATTCCCACCAATGAATTACATAAGTATCTCTATCCTTACCTTTGTGTTATTTTCGTTCATCACC
>NC_029775.3:32881162-32881810 GCF_000817695.3 Arachis duranensis
TCAAAATCAAATCTTTTTAAAATGTTTTTCAAATCATATCTTCTCAATCACATCTTTTTAAAACAAATCATATCTTCTTAACCACATCTTTCTCAAAATAGCTTCCAATCAAATCTTTTTGATTTCTAATTTCAAATTCTTTTTCAAAAATCACTTGATTTCTTTCCCATTTTTATTTTCGAAAATCAATTAGTCTTTTTTTCAAAATGTTTTCAAAATCTTTTACTTAATTTTCGAAAAAAATTCTTCCCCTCTTTTCATATCCTTCTATTTATGGACTAACACTATTCCTTAATGCAAAATTCGAACTCCATCTTCTTTGATAAGTTCGAATTTCCTATTTCTGCCTTCTATTTTTCTTTTCTTCTGACACCTAAAGGAATCTCTATACTGTGACATAGAGGATTCCACATTTTCTTGTTCTCTTCTCTTTCATATGAGCAGGAGCATAAACAAAAGCATTCTTGTTGAGGCTGATCCTGAACCTGAAAAGACCTTGAAGCGAAAGCTAAGAGAAGCTAAGGCACAACACTCTGTAGAGGACCTAACCGAATTCTTCAAAGAAGAAGAACACATGGCAGCCGAAAACAACAACAATGCCAACAATGCAAGGAAGGTGCTGGGTGACTTTACTGCACCTACTCCCGA
>NC_029775.3:32885128-32886006 GCF_000817695.3 Arachis duranensis
GTTGTGGCCTTGAAGAAGGTGATCCCCGAGGTCCCTTTTTCACTCAAAAAGAGTGAATATCCGGAGATCCGACATGAGATCCGAAGAAGAGGTTGGGAAGTTCTTGCCAACCCCATTCAACAAGTCAGAATCTTGATGGTTCAAGAGTTCTATGCAAACGCATAGATCACAAGGAACCATGATCAAGGTATGAACCCAAACCCAAAGAAAGAACCATGATCAAAGTGTGAACCCGAACCCAAAGAATTGGCTTACAATGGTTCGGGGGAAATGCTTAGATTTTAGTCCGAAAAATGTAAGGTTGGCATTCAACTTGCCCATGATGCAAGGAGATGAACACCCTTACACTAGAAGGGTCAACTTTGATTAAAGGTTGGACCAAGTCCTCACAGTCATATGTGAAGAGGGCGCCCAATGGAAGAGAGATTCAAGAGGGAAGCCGGTTCAACTGAGAAGGCATGACCTCACGCCCGTGGCTAGAGGATGGTTGGAGTTCATCCAACGCTCAATCATTCCCACTAGCAACCGGTCCGAAGTTACTATAGACCGGGCTATCATGATTCATAGCATCATGATTGGAGAAGAAATAGAAGTTCATGAGGTTATAGCTCAAGAACTCAGAAATAGAAGTTCATGAGGTTATAGCTCAAGAACTCTATAAGGTGGCGGACAAGTCCTCTACCTTGGCAAGGTTAGCTTTTCCTCATCTCATTTGTCACCTCTGTTATTCAGTTGGAGTTGACATAGAGGGAGACATCCCCATTGATGAGGACAAACCCATCACTAAGAAGAGGATGGAGCAAACAAGAGACCCCTCTCATCATCAAATCCCTGAGATGCCTCAAGGGATGCACTTTCCTCCACAAAACTATTGGGAG
>NC_029775.3:32887559-32887949 GCF_000817695.3 Arachis duranensis
CTTCGATTGGGTGAATATCTCTTGGATTCCTGATACACGATGCATGGTTGATCGCCTGACAACCGAGTGCTCGCCTGGCAAATGAGCCAGCCATTCCATGAGATCAGAGTCTTCGTGGTATAGGCTAGAACTTATGGCGGCATTCAAGAGAATCCGGAAGGTCTAACCTTGTCTGTGGTATTCTGAGTAGGATTCAATGATTGAATGACTGTGACGTGCTTCAAACTCTTGAAGGCGGGGCGTTAGTGACAGACGCAAAAGAATCACTGGATTCTATTCCGACCTGATCGAGAACCGACAGATGGATAGCCGTGCCGTGACAGGGTGCGTTGAACATTTCCACTGTGAGGATGGGAGGTAGCCACTGACAACGGTGAAACCCTTGCATAC
>NC_029775.3:32888163-32889271 GCF_000817695.3 Arachis duranensis
TCACCATACCCATTTGAGTTTGCCTGACTAAGATTTACAAGGTGACCATAGCTTGCTTCATACCAACAATCTCTGTGGGATCAACCCTTACTCGCGTAAGGTTTATTACTTGGATGACCCAGTACACTTGCTGGTTAGTTGTGCGAAGTTGTGTTTATGCCATGGTATTGAACACCAAGTTTTTGGATTCATTACCGGGGATTATTTGATTTGTGAAAAAGTATTGATCACAATTTCGCGCTATCAGCAAGTGCACTGGGTCGTCCAAGTAATACCTTACGTGAGTAAGGGTCGATCCCACGGAGATTATTGGTATGAAGCAATCAATGTTTATTTTATTGATCTTAGTCAGGAGGTCAATGAGGTGATTTGGATTTAATTGTAAGAAGTCAAAGTATTTAAAATTGTAAGTTAAAATAATAGAGAATAATAGCGTTACTTGTTGTGCAGTAATGGGGAATATGTTGGAGTTTTGGAGATGCTTTGTCCTCTGAATTTCAACTTTTCCTTGAAATCCTTTTCCCACACGCAAGGTTCCTTCCATGGCAAGCTCTATATAGGGTGTCACTGTTGTCAATGGCTACTTCCCATCCTCTCAGTGAAAATGGTCCAAATGCTCTGTCACAGCATGGCTAATCATCTGTCGGTTCTCAATCTGGTTGGAATAGAATCCATTGATTCTTTTGCGTCTGTCACTAACGCCCAGCCTTCAGGAGTTTGAAGCTCATCACAGTCATTCAATCCCAAAATCCTACTCGGAATACCACAGACAAGGTTTAGACTTTCCGGATTCTCATGAATGCCGCCATCAATCTGGCTTATACCACGAAGATTCTGATTAAGGAATCTAAGAGATACTCATTCAATCTGATGTAGAACGGAGGTGGTTGTCAGGCACACGTTCATGGATTGAGGAAGGTGATGAGTGTCACGGTCTCCATAATTAAGCGCGAATGAACATCTTAGATAAGAACAAGCGTGCTTGAATGGAAAACAAAAGTAATTGCATTAATTCATCGAGACGCTGCAGAGCTTCTCACCCCCAACAATGGAGTTTAGAGACTCATGCCATCAAAGTGTATAAAATTCAGATCTGAAAATGTCATGA
>NC_029775.3:32889932-32890886 GCF_000817695.3 Arachis duranensis
ATTAATACTCGAGGTACAGCAGAGCTCCACACCTTAATCTATGGTGTGTAGAAACTCCACCGTTGAAAATACATAAGAACAAGGTCTAGGCATGGCCGAATGGCCAGCCTCCCAAAGAGGGTTCAATCATAAAAACATGATCAAAAGATGTCAAATACAATAGCAAAAGGTCCTATTTGTAGAGAACTAGTAGCATAGGGTTTACAAAGATGAGTAAATGACATAAAAATCCACTTCCGGGCCCACTTGGTGTGTGCTTGGGCTAAGCATTGAAGCTTTCATGTGTAGAGACTTTTCTTGGAGTTAAACGCCAGCTTTTGTGCCAGTTTGGGCGTTTAACTCCCATTCTTGTGCCAGTTCCGACGTTTTATGCCAGAATTCTTGAGCTGACTTGGATCGCCTATTTGGGCCATCAAATCTCAGGCAAAGTATGAACTATTATACATTTCTGGAAAGCCCAAAATGTCTACTTTCCAACGCAATTGAGAGCGCGCCAATTGGACTTCTGTGGCTCCAGAAAATCCACTTCGGGTGCAGGGAGGTCAGAATCCAACAGCATCTGTAGTCCTTTTCAGCCTCTGAATCAGATTTTTGCTCAGGTCCCTCAATTTCAGCCAGAAAATACCTGAAATCACAGAAAAACACATAAACTCATAGTAAAGTCCTGAAAAGTGAATTTTAACTAAAAACTAATAAAAATATAATAGAAACTAACTAAAACATACTAAAAACAACGCCAAAAAGCGTATAAATTATCTGCTCATCACAACACCAAACTTAAATTGTTGCTTGTCCCCAATAAACTGAAAATCAAGTAGGATAAAAAGAAGAGAATATACTATAAAGTCCAAAATATCAATGAATATTAATTTAATTAGATGAGCGGGACTTGTAGCTTTTTGCTTCTGAACAGTTTTGGCATCTCACTTTTTCCTTTGAAGTTTAGAGTGATTG
>NC_029775.3:32891021-32893374 GCF_000817695.3 Arachis duranensis
CAAAGCACTCTGTCTTCCAGTATTACCACTGGATACATACATGCCACAGACACATAACTGGGTGAACTTTTTCAGATTGTGACTCAGCTTTGCTAGAGTCCCCAATTAGAGGTGTCCAGGGTTCTTAAGCACACTATTTTTGCCTTGGATCATGACTTTGTTTTTACCCTTGCCTTTTGGCTTTTTTTTCTGCTTGCTTTCTCTCTTTCTCTTTTTTTTTCGCACATAATCTCTCTTTTTTTGTATTCACTACTTTTTCTTGCTTCAAGAATAATTTTTATGATTTTTCAGATCCTCAGTAACATGTCTCCTTTTTTCATCATTCTTTCAAGAGCCAACATTCATGAACAACAAATTCAAAAGACATATGCACTGTTCAAGCATACATTCAGAAGTCAAAGTATTGCCACCACATCAAAATAATTAATCTGTTATAAAATTTAAAATTCATGCAATTCTTCTCTTTTTCAATTAAGACCATTTTTCATTTAAGAAAGGTGATGGATTCATAGGACATTCATAACTTTAGGGCATAGACACTAAGACACTAATGATCATAAGACACAAACATAGATAAACATAAGCATGAAAATTCGAAAAACAGAAAAATAAAGAACAAGGAGATTAAAGAACGGGTCCACCTTAGTGATGGTGGCTTGTTTTTCCTCTTGAAGATTGGTGCACGAAATTGCCATCACACTTTTGCAATCCCGCACAACTAACCAGCAAGTGCACTGGGTCGTCCAAGTAATACCTTACGTGAGTAAGGGTCGATCCCACGGAGATTGTCGGCTTGAAGCAAGCTATGGTTATCTTGTAAATCTTAGTCAGGATATCAGAAATTATCAGGATTGATTGTGAAAACTAAAAGAACATGAAATAAGTACTTGTTTTGCAGTAATGGAGAATAGGTTGAGGTTTTGGAGATGCTCCATCTTCTGAATCTCTGCTTTCCTACTGTCTTCTTCTTCAAGCACGCAAGGCTCCTTCCATGGCAAGCTGTATGCAAGGGTTTCACCGTTGTCAGTGGCTACCTCCCATCCTCTCAGTGGAAATGTTCAACGCACCCTGTCACGGCACGGCTATCCATCTATCGGTTCTCAATCAGGCCGGAATAGAACCCAGTGATTCTTTTGCGTCTGTCACCAACGCCCCGCCTTCAGGAGTTTGAAGCTCGTCACAGTTATTTAATCATTGAATCCTACTCAGAATACCACAGACAAGGTTTAGACCTTCCGGATTCTCTTGAATGCCGCCATCAGTTCTAGCTTATACCACGAAGATTCCGATTAAAGAATCCAAGAGATATCTACTTAATCTAAGATAGAATGGAGGTGGTTGTCAGGCACACGTTCATAGTTGAGAATGATGATGATTGTCACGGTTCATCACATTCATCCGGGTTAAGAACAAGTATTATCTTAGAATGGAGGCAAGCATGATTGAATGAGAAACAGTAGTAATTGCATTAATCCATCAAGACACAGCAGAGCTCCTCACCCCCAACCATGGGGTTTAGAGACTCATACTGTAAAAGGTACACAAAGAAACGTGTAAAGTGTCA
Organism: Arachis duranensis; assembly: GCF_000817695.3. Taxonomy (NCBI): domain Eukaryota; kingdom Viridiplantae; phylum Streptophyta; class Magnoliopsida; order Fabales; family Fabaceae; genus Arachis; species Arachis duranensis. The sequence goes on from NC_029775.3 coordinate 32,892,586, forward strand.
TGAGGTATTGATACAATGTCAAAAGATCCTATTAATAGTAAACTAGTAACCTAGGGTATACAGAAATGAGTAAATGACGTAAAAATCCACTTCTGGGTCCACTTGGTGTGTGCTTGGGCTGAGCATTGAAGCATTTTCGTGTAGATACCTTTTCTGGAGTTAAACGCCAGCTTTTGTGCCAGTTTGGGCGTTTAACTCCAAGTTTTATGCCAGTTCCAGCGTTAAACGCTGGAATTTCTGAGGCTGTTTTGCCACGCCGGTGTGGGCCATCAAATCTTGGGCAAAGTATGGACTATCATATATTGCTGGAAAGCCCAGGATGTCTACTTTCCAACGCCGTTGAAAGCGCGCCAATTGGGCTTTTGTAGCTCCAGAAAATCCACTTCGAATGCAGGGAGGTCAGAATCCAACAGCATCTGCAATCCTTTTCAGTCTCTGAATCAGATTTTTGCTCAAAACCCTCAATTTCAGCCAGAAAATACCTGAAATCACAGAAAAAGGACCCTAAATTTCAGCCAGAAAATACCTGAAATCACAGAAAAACACACAAACTCATAGTAAAGTCCAGAAAAGTGAATTTTAGCTAAAAACTAATAAAAATATACCAAAAACTAACTAGATTATACTAAGAACATACTAAAAACAATGCCAAAAAGCGTACAAATTATCCGCTCATCACAACACCAAACTTAAATTATTGCTTGTCCTCAAGCAACTGAAGATCAAATAAGATAAAAAGAAGAGAATATGCAATGAATTCCAAAAACATCTATGATGATCAGTATTAAT
>NC_029775.3:32893692-32895617 GCF_000817695.3 Arachis duranensis
CAATTAGAGGTGTCCAAGGTTCTTAAGCACACTCTTTTTGCCTTGGATCACAACTTTATTTCTTTCTTTTTCTTTCTTTTTTTTTCGAAAAATATATTTTTTTTTCACTGCTTTTTCTTGCTTCAAGAATCAATTTGATGATTTTTTCAGATCCTCAATAACAGTTCTCCTTTTCCATCATTCTTTCAAGAGCCAACAATTTTAACATTCTTAAAACAACAAATTTAAAAGACATATACCACAAATTCAAGATACATATGCACTGTTTAAGCATACATTCAGAAAACAAAAATATTGCCACCACATCAAAATAATTAAACTGTTATAAAATTCAAAATTCATGCAATTCTTTTTCTTTTTCTTTTCAATTAAGAACATTTTTCATTCAAGAAAGGTGATGGATTCATAGGACATTCATAACTTTGAGGCATAGACACTAAGATACTAATGATCACAAGACACAAACATAGACAAACATAAGCATAATTTTTGAAAAACAGAAAATAAAGAACAAGGAAATTAAAGAACGGGTCCACCTTAGTGATGGCGGCTTGTTCTTCCCCTTGAAGATCCTATGGAGTGCTTGAGCTCCTCAATGCTCTTCCTTGTGTTTGTTGCTCCTCTCTCATAATTCTTTGATCTTTTCTAATTTCATGGAGGAGGATGGAATGTTCTTGGTGCTCCACCCTTAGTTGTCCTATGTTGGAACTCAATTCTCCTAGGGAGGTGTTTAGTTGCTCCCAATAGTTTTGTGGAGGAAAGTGCATCCCTTGAGATGAATATCTCCATCTCCCATGGCTCGGAGGTGGAAGCTTTTGCCCTCCCTTTCCTCTTTCTAGAGGTTTCTCCAGCCTTAGGTGCCATAAATGATTATGGAGAAACAAAAAGCAACGCTTTTACCACACCAAACTTAGAAGGTTTGCTCGTCCTCGAGTAAAAGAAGAAAGAAGAGATAGAGTGGTGGGGTAGGTGGGGATCCTGTGGGGTCCACAGATCCTGAGGTGTCAAGGAAAAGTCATCCCTGCACCATATGGCATGCAAAATTGCATTTTTAGCCAATTCTGGCGTTAAACGCCGGGCTGGTGCCCAATTCTGGCGTTTAACGCCAGCTTTTTGCCCTTTTCTGGTGTTTAACGCCAGTCTGGTGCCCCTTTCTGGCGTTAAACGCCCAGAATGGTGCTAGACTGGGCGTTAAACACCCAACAGCTAACCTTACTGGCGTTTAAACGCCAGTATGCTCTCCTCCAGGGTGTGCTGTTTTTCTTTCTGTTTTTCATTCTGTTTTTTTGCTTTTTCAATTGATTTTGTGACTTCTCATGATCATCAACCTACAAAAAACATAAAATAACAAAAGAGAATAGATAAAATATAACATTGGGTTGCCTCCCAACAAGTGCTTCTTTAATGTCATTAGCTTGACAGAGGGCTCTCATGGAGCCTCACAGATACTCAGAGCAATGTTGAAACCTCCCAACACCAAACTTAGAGTTTGAATGTGGGGGTTCAACACCAAACTTAGAAGTTGGTGGTGGCCTCCCAACACCAAACTTAGAGTTTGACTGTGGGGGCTCTGTTTGACTCTGTTTTGAGAGGAGCTCTTCATGCTTCCTCTCCATGGTTACAGAAGAGGAACCTTGAGTCTTATAGTTTGCACTGTCTGTAAGCCACTGAGCTTCCTGAATAGCAAATAATTGCTCATCTGGAAAGGTTTCAGAGATCTCAGTAGGAAGGAGGGATGCTCCTGCTACTGGTTCTATCCTTGACAGGTGATCAGCTACTTGATTCTCTGTCCCTTTTCTGTCTCTTATTTCTATATCAAACTCTTGCAGAAGCAACACCCATCTTATGAGCCTGGGCTTTGAATCCTGCTTTGTGAGTAGATATTTAAGAGCACCATGGTCAGTGTACACAATCACTTTTGATCC
>NC_029775.3:32898550-32899383 GCF_000817695.3 Arachis duranensis
TTTGATGGGAGGTGTACAGATGCTACTCCCATATGCAGCTGTAATGGGGTTAGCATATGACTCCAGAGTCCTTCTGGACTGTTCAATCCCACTTAGGTCCATGATGGATAAAGGGAAATGATATGGATTGCAAGTAGATAAATTTTTTTTTAATTAAAAGAGACGAAAATAACAAAATAAAATAAATGAAAAATAAAATAAAATTTTGAAAACTAAAAGAAAATAAAATCAGAGCAAATTAAAAACTAAATTAATTAATTAATTAATTAAAAAGATTTTGGAATTAGCAATTAAGGAGATTTGATTTTTGAAAAAGATTTGAAAAGATCAATTTTTGAGATTAGAATTTTGACTTGACTAAAAAAAAGATATGATTTTGAAAATCTTTGACTAATTTAATGCAAAATTTCGAAAAATATGAGTAAAATAGGGAAATGATATTTTTTTATTTTTAAATTTTAATGAGGAAAGAGAAAAACAACAAAAAGACACTAAACTTAAAAATTTTAGATCAAAACAAAGAGAACAAACAAGAAAACTTTGGATGTCAAGATGAACACCAAGAACACTTTGAAGGTCAAGATGAACACCAAGAACAAATTTTTGAAAAAAGTTTTTAGTGAATAAAAGCACAAAAGACACCAAACTTAAAATTTTTAGAAAATCAAACACAAATTTTGGAAAACTTAAAGGAAAACACAAGGAAGACACCAAACTTAAAATATGAAACTAAAATCAAGGAAAAGACTCTAAACCAACAAAAATAAAACAGTCCTAATCTAAGCAACAAGATAAGCCGTCAGTTGTCCAAACTCGAACAATCCCCGGCAACG
>NC_029775.3:32900303-32901502 GCF_000817695.3 Arachis duranensis
AAACAGTAGTAATTGCATTAATCCATCAAGACACAGCAGAGCTCCTCACCCCCAACCATGGGGTTTAGAGACTCATACTGTAAAAGGTACACAAAGAAACGTGTAAAGTATCATGAGGTATTGATACAATGTCAAAAGATCCTATTAATATTAAACTAGTAACCTAGGGTATACATAAATGAGTAAATGACGTAAAAATCCACTTCTGGATCCACTTGGTGTGTGCTTGGGCTGAGCATTGAAGCATTTTCGTGTAGAGACCTTTTCTGGAGTTAAACGCCAGCTTTTGTGCCAGTTTGGGCGTTTAACTCCAAGTTTTATGCCAGTTCCAGCGTTAAACGCTGGAATTTCTGATGCTGTTTTTCCACGCCGGTTTGGGCCATCAAATCTTGGGCAAAGTATGAACTATCATATATTGCTGGAAAGCCCAGGATGTCTACTTTCCAACTCCGTTGAGAGCGCTCCAATTGGGCTTCTGTAGCTCCAGAAAATCCACTTCGAATGCAGGGAGGTCAGAATCCAACAGCATCTGCAGTCCTTTTCAGTCTCTGAATCAGATTTTTGCTCAGGACCCTCAATTTCAGCCAGAAAATACCTGAAATCACAGAAAAGCACACAAACTCATAGTAAAGTCTAGAAAAGTGAATTTTAGCTAAAAACTAATAAAAATATACCAAAAACTAACTAGATTATACTAAGAACATACTAAAAACAATGCCAAAAAGCGTACAAATTATCCGCTCATCAAAGATCTTATGGAGTGCTTGAGCTCCTCAATGTGTTTTCCTTGCCTTTGTTGCTCCTCTCTCATGATTCTTTGATCTTCTCTAATTTCATGGAGGAGAATGGAATGTTCTTGGTGCTCCACCCTTAGTTGTCCCATGTTGGAACTCAATTCTCCTAGGGAGGTGTTGATTTGCTTCCAATAGTTTTGTGGAGGAAAGTGCATCCCTTGAGGCATCTCAGGGATCTCATGATGAGGAATCTCCTCATGTCCATGAGTGGGATCTCTTGTTTGCTCCATCCTCTTCTTAGTGATGGGCTTATCTTCATCAATGAGGATGTCTCCCTCTATGTTAATTCCAACTGAATAACAGAGGTGACAAATGAGATGAGGGAAGGCTAACCTTGCTAAGGTAGAGGACTTGTCCGCCACCTTATAAAGTTCTTGGGATATAACCTCATGAACTTCTACTTCC
>NC_029775.3:32903904-32904702 GCF_000817695.3 Arachis duranensis
AGTGTTCTTGGTGTTCATCTTGACATTCATAGTGTTCTTGCATGCATTAAGTGTTTTGATCCAAAATTTTCATGTTTTGGGTCATTTTTGTGTTTTTCATTCAAACAAAAATCAAAAAATTATCTTTTCCTTATTTCCCTCCAAATTTTCGAAATTTTGGGTTGACTTGGTCAAAAATTTTTAAAACTAGTTGTTTCTTACAAGTCAAGTTAAAATTTCAATTTTAAAAATCTTATCTTTTCAAAATCTTTTTCAAAAATCATATCTTTTTCATTTTTTTTCGAAAATTTCAAAAATCTTTTTCAAGATATTTTCAAAATCTTTTTCTTATCTTTATATCAAATTTTTGAAAATTAAGCTAACAATTAATGTGATTGGTTCAAAAATTTGAAGTTTGTTACTTTCTTGTTAAGAAAGGTTCAATCTTTAAATTCTAGAATCTTATCTTGTAGTTTCTTGTTAGTTAAGTCTTTTTTTTTTAAAATTAAATCTTTTATCTTTTATCTTATCTTTTTCAAAAATTTTCTCTTTTTCAAAATTCAAAATTTGATTTCAAATATCTTATCCAACCTCTTATCTTCTTATCTTTTTGAAAATTTGATTTCAAATCTTTTTCAATCAACTAACTAACTTTTTGTTTGTTTCTTATCTTTTTCAAAACCACCTAACTACTTCTCCCTCTCTAATTTTCGAAAATATCTCATCCCTTTTTCAAATTTTCTTTTTAATTAATTAACTGTTTTAAATTTTAATTCTAATCTTATCTTATCTTTAATTTTCGAAAATTACTAACCCCTT
>NC_029775.3:32904802-32905301 GCF_000817695.3 Arachis duranensis
TGAAGATCCTTATCAGTTTTTAACTGAGTTCTTGCAGATCTGTGAGACTGTAAAGACGAATAGAGTTGATCCTGAAGTCTATAGACTCATGCTTTTCCCTTTTGCTGTAAGAGACAGAGCTAGAATATGGTTGGATTCACAACCCAAGGATAGCCTGGACTCCTGGGTAAGCTGGTCACTGCCTTCTTGGATAAATTTTTTCCTCCTCAAAAGCTGAGCAAGCTGAGAGTGGATGTTCAAACCTTCAAACAAAAAGATGGTAAATCCCTCTATGAAGCTTGGGAAAGATACAAGCAGCTGACCAAGAGATGTCCATCTGACATGTTTTCAGAATGGACCATATTAGATATATTCTATTATGGCCTATCTGAATTTTCAAAAATGTCATTGGACCATTTTGCAGGTGGATCTATTCACCTAAAGAAAACGCCTGAAGAGGCTCAAGAACTCATTGACATGGTTGCAAACAACCAATTCATGTACACTTCTGAGAGGAATT
>NC_029775.3:32909064-32909962 GCF_000817695.3 Arachis duranensis
AACAACTATTGGGAGCAACTCAACACCTCCTTAGAAGATTTGAGCCACAATGTTGAACAATTAAGGGTGGAACATCATGAGCACTCCATCATTCTCCATGAAATAAGAGAAGATCAAAGAGCAATGAGGGAGGAGCAACAAAGGCAAGGAAGGGACATAGAAGAGCTTAAGGACATTGTTGGTCCTTCAAGAAGAAGACGCCACTAAGGTGGATTCATTCCTTGTTCTTATTTCTTTCTATTTTTTGGTTTTTAAAGTTGTGTTTATCTATGTTTTGTGTCTCTACTTCATGATCATTAGTATGCAGTAACCATGTCTTAAAGCTATGAATAAATTCCATTAATCCTTCACCTCTCTTAAAGGAAAAATGTTTTAATTCAAAAGAACAAGAAGTACATGAATTTCAAATTTATCCTTGAATTTAATTTAATTATATTGATGTGGTGACAATACTGTTTGTTTTCTGAATGAATGCTTGAACAGTGCATAATTTTGATCTTGTTGTTTTTGAATGTTAAAATTGTTGGCTCTTGAAAGAATGATGAACAAAGAGAAATGTTATTGATGATCTGAAAAATCATGAAATTGATTATTGAAGCAAGAAAAAGCAGTGAAAATTAAAAAGCTTGCGAAAAAAAGAAAAAAATAATAGAAAAAAAAGCAAGCAAAAAAAGCCAATAGCCCTTAAAACCAAAAGGCAAGGGTAAAAAAAGGATCCAAGGCTTTGAGCATCAATGGATAGGAGGGCCCAAGGAAATAAAATCCAGACCTAAGCGGCTAAATCAAGCTGTCCCTAACCATGTGCTTGTGTCATGAAGGTCCAAGTGAAAAGCTTGAGACTGAGTGGTTAAAGTCGTGATCCAAAGCAAAAAGAGTGTGCTTAAGAGCTCTGGACACC
>NC_029775.3:32910204-32910415 GCF_000817695.3 Arachis duranensis
ATTTCTGGACTTTACTATGAGTTTGTGTGTTTTTCTGTGATTTCAGGTAATTTCTGGCTGAAATTGAGGGACTTGAGCAAAACTCTAAAAAAGGTTGACAAAAGGACTGCTGATGCTGTTGGAATCTAACCTCCCTGCACTCGAAATGAATTTTCTGGAGCTACAGAACTCCAAATGGCGCGCTCTCAATGGCGTTGGAAAGTAGACATCA
>NC_029775.3:32910547-32911099 GCF_000817695.3 Arachis duranensis
TGTCTGGAGTTAAACGCCAGAAACACGTCATGATCCGGAGTTGAACGCCCAAAACACGTTATAACTTGGAGTTCAACTCCAAGAAAAGTCTCAACTCGTGGATAGATCAAGCTCAGCCCAAGCATACACCAAGTGGGCCCCGGAAGTGGATTTATGCATCAATTACTTACTCATGTAAACCCTAGTAGCTAGTCTAGTATAAATAGGATAAGTTACTATTGTATTAGACATCTTTTGACAGTTTAATCTTTTGACTTTGTAGTCTTTGATCATTCGGTCTCTTGATCATTTAGGGAGCTGGCCATTCGGCCATGCCTGAACCTTTCACTTATGTATTTTCAACAGTGGAGTTTCTGCACACCATAGATTAAGGGTGTGGAGCTCTGCTGTACCTCAAGTTTCAATACAATTATTATTACTTTTTATTCAATTCTCTTTTATTCTTATTCCAAGATATACATTGCACAACACTTTGATGAATGTGATGATCTGTGACACTCATCATCATTCTCACCTATGAACACGCGTGACTGACAACCACTTCCGTTCTAC
>NC_029775.3:32911387-32912208 GCF_000817695.3 Arachis duranensis
AGCGCATAGGACCATTTTCCCGAGAGGATTAAAAGTAGCCATTGACAACGGTGATGCCCTACATACAGCTTGCCATGGAAAGGAGTAAGAAGGATTGGATGAATGTAATAAGAAAGTAGCGATTCAAGAGGAGCACAGCATCTCCATACGCCTATCTGAAATTCCCACTATTGATTTACATAAGTATTTCTATCCCTTTTATTTTCTATTTATTATTAATTTTCGAACTCATCATAAACCAATTTAATCTGCCTAACTGAGATTTACAAGGTGACCATAGCTTGCTTCATACCACAATCTCTGTGGGATCGATCCTTACTCACGTAAGGTATTACTTGGATGACCCAGTACACTTGCTGGTTAAGTTAAACGGAGTTATGATCACACCAGGGATTATTAAGATCCCAATTTATCACACCATGATCTCTTTGGGGTATTTTTGATTTCATACAAATACAAAGAGACCAACTTTGAGGATCACAATTTCGTCCACCAACCCTCTTAGCCCAAGCAACCCTTCCCTTAACCTTTTGGGGAGAAGCAGCCCTCTCAGCAACCTACCTAATTAATCTACTCCTAAATTCCAAACTAAATAATATCTCACCTCATGACGCCCTTACCAACACCAAGCCTGATTACTCCTTCCTCAAACTTGTTGGCTGTACCTGTTATCTCTTCCTCAGACTATACAACCAAACCAAGTTTAGCCACCACTCACAGAAATGCATTTTCATTGGCTTTGTTGCAAATCACAAGGGATATATTTGTCTTTCTTCAAATGGAAAAGAATTCACATCTAGAGATGTCATTTTCAATGAATT
>NC_029775.3:32912226-32923864 GCF_000817695.3 Arachis duranensis
TCTACCTACCCTTAGCCAATACCTCAGCTATTATCCCTCCCATAACTCATCCCCCACCACAACCATCCCCACCCATTCTGCCCCCCACAACCCACCCAATCCCCACTTCCCAGCCCCCAACTACCCTTGCATTCATTACATGATACTTCCAATATAGCTAATTCAATACCTGATTCATTATCTACCTTACCTGTTTCTGAAACTCATGATTCTATTTCTATAATTACTAATGCCCCTGTTAGTGTTTCCCCACTTACCACAGGTACTCTCTAGCCAGGTTGCATTGAAGTTATCTTGCCGCTTCCTCCACCAGCCCCAGTCAATCATCACCCTATGCAGACTCACAGCAAGACAGGGAACCTTAAGCCCAGAACCTATGCTGCAGTCCTCACCACCCCTGCCTCTAACCTCACTGAATCCCTACTTTCTTCTATTCAACAGGCGCTGGCCAGCCACCACTAGAGACAAGCCTTATAGGAGGAGTTTGATGCCCTGATGCGCAATAAAACTTGGCAGCTGGTACCCAAACCCCCCACCACACACTGACCCAGTAATTGGCTCCAAATGGGTATTTCACATTAAAAGGCACCCAGATGGCACCATTCAAAAGTACAAAGCTCGCCTTGTCGCCAAGGGGTTTCACCAACGAGAAGGGGTCAACTATGACCAAGTCTTTAGCCCTGTCGTCTGTTCGCCCACAATCCGCATAATGCTTAGCCTAGCACTCTCCAAGGGATGGTCCATTCGGTAGTTTGACTTCAACAATGCCTTCCTTAATAGGGATCTATATGAGATCGTTTTCATGTCTCAACCAGAAGGGTTCACCTCTCCCACTCAACCCCACCGTGTCTGCAAGCTCCAACGGTCCTTATATGGCTTGAAGCAAGCTCCCAGTGCATGGTTTACAAAGCTCAAAGATACCGTCAATCAATTTGGCTTCACAAACACCAAATCTGATACATCCCTCTTTACCAGGTTCTCTCATTCCTCTTCCATCTACATTCTAGCTTATGTGGATGATATCCTTGTTATTAGGAGCTCCCAAGCTGAAATTTCCACCCTAATTGCTCAGTTGAATGATGTGTTTACACTTAAGAATTTGGGGAATATGAGTTATTTCTTGGGCATTGAAACTATGAAACTCAATGAAATTGACATGCTCCTGTGTCAAACAAAGTACATTCAAGACCTGTTAGCTAGGGCGGGAATACGTGATGCTAAAGCAGTACCAACACCTATGATATCAAGTCTCAAGCTATCAGCTAATGGTAAGGATATCCACACAACCCAGTCCTGTACAGATCTATAGTTGGGGGCCTCCAATATGCTACAATCACCAGACCTGAAATCACCTATGCTGTGAACAAAGTCTCTCAATTCATGCATACCCCTCTAGAAAGCCACTGGAAAGCAGTCAAACGGATCTTACGCTACCTTGCCGGGACATCAAACTGTGGGATGAGATTCCAAAGAACAAATAAATATTGAATTTATGGCTTCAGTGACTCTGATTGGGGCAGTGACATTGATGACAAGAAATCAATCAGTCGGTTCTGTGTATTCCTAGGACCAAACCTAGTCTCATGATTGAGTAGAAAACAGAATGCAATCTCAAGAAGCTCCATTGAGGCAGAGTATCGAGGGTTAGCTGCTGGCCTAACTGAGATCCTCTGGATCCAAAACCTGATGAGTAAAATAAAAATCCCATGCTCCATCACACCCAATCTCTACTGTGACAGTCAAAGTACAGTCTTAATGGCTGCAAACCCAGTCCTTCACAACAAAAGCAAATACTTTGAACTTGATCTTTACTTTGTAAGAGACCATGTTGCACAGAAGAAAGTCAATATCCTGCACATTCCCTCTCAAGACCAAATAGCGGACATATTCACAAAACCTATTTCCAGCCTCAACTTCCACAGATTCAGATCCAAGCTCAGAATTACAGAACGAATCCAAGCCAACAGTTCCAACAAAAGCATCACTACAAAAGGAAACTCCAACAAACAAAACAGTAGGGTTGATGTTAGCAGTAATACACAAGCAAGCTGTAATTAGTATGCAGTTAGAAAATTAGTTACAACCAGAACTTTCTTGAAGACTCCAGAAACAGTTAGTTAGCTTTCAGTTAACTAAATTAGTTACATTATCAACTATATATACAGCTGTAGCACCTGTAAAATCAATTAAGGCAAATTCATTTTCTCACACAACTCAAATCCGATTCTTCTTCTCTCTGCACTTCTTTACTCTTCACTTCTAGCTTGATACCTCACAGGAAATATGTAATAGGAACGAGTTATAGTTCAAATGGCATAATCACTTTATTTTTACTTAGACGTATCGGATTTAGTCATAAAAAGAAATCTCGAATTCGAGTCTTACTCCTAATTAAAAAAAAAGAAAACTGAATATTTATATCTCAAAAATAGTGTATTTTTTTTTGAAATTTGAAAATTAGAGTGAATAAATTGATATCTTTATGAATAAGTCAACTATAAATATAATAAAAATTGAATCATATGATTTAGTTCAACATTTACATGAACTTCTTAATATTATCTTTGCAAATAATAAGTTTTAGAATAAAAAATAAAAAATGGAATAAAACATGTTATAAGCAGAAAAAAAAACAATTAAAATATAAAAAAATATATATGTATATGTGATATGTAATAATATATTATGATTATTGAAAAGCTGAATTAAAATATAGTGATATATGATGTGGTCATTATATAAATTAGATGGTAAAAGATATATGCTTTTATTATTCAATATAACAAAAACAATCTATTGATCAATAGTATAATCAGCAAAAAGATTAGAAAAATGATGGTCGTCTCTAGTTAAGTGGTGTCGAAAATAATAGAAAAAAAAGTGCTAAGTGACAGGATATGATATATTTAAAAATATAGAACAGTAAAATTATATATGTTCAGTAAAAGCACAACATATGCATAGTTGCACATATAAGATTTAAAAAGAAAGCAAAATTATAATAGACAAATACGAGGGAAAAAAAAAATACTTCTGGTCATCCTCTAGCAAATGCTAAAGTAATAAAGGGTCACTTCTTTAAAATCTAAGGATACATTAGACTTCTGAAAATAATAAAAAGAAATTAATGATTAAATAAATTCTATCCAAAATGAACGGTACAAAGACAACTAAAGTACTAAACATACACATTATCTGAATTTTTAAGGTATTTAATTCATCAACAAGGCAACTAACAATTTTCTCAACTTTTTCATTGATAACTGAGCCATAAGCTTCCCACTATCATTAGCAATTTTTGTATCTAAAAGAGTACAAACTAAATTTTAACTATATTGTAAAATTATAAACTTTTCAAATTAAAAAATTCAAAATTTAAATTTTCTTAAACTGTATTACTTGTCATTTTTCTGGCAACCTTCACACCAATATCCAGCACAAATGTTTTTATCGCTCATTTTTGTTGCAAGTTTGGCAAGCACAATACTATATTGTTTGTCTGAATTTATGAAGTTTATATATCCTCTAAGACTGAAAAGTTAAGGTTGTTTCAGAATAACAAATTAAAAAATTTATTCAAATTTGCAGAACTTCAATACTTTAAATGTTCAGATAAAAATATACACATATTAAAACTATTTAAAATATCATAACATTATAGAAAGTTAGAACTCAATGAATACATAATTCAATTCTAGCCTTAGTTAATCATTAAGAAATTTTGAAATTCTATGACACTTATACCTAAACACCATGTATTTAAAGGGAATGTAAAACTGATTGCAGACGGATTTTCATTAGTCAAATTGGGCAAAGGATTTAAGTATAGGAAAAGTCTAGGGGCAGCAATTTTATCAAATTCTGTCTAGTATGTAACCAGAAAAAAAAAGAGCCATTGAATGAAATCTCACACCAATCTCACACTATTAAAAACCTCATTAATAGCTATTTAATGGCTATAAATTCCAAAAGTTCCTGCCCCTAACATTCCTCTTAAATTTACACAAAATGTTCTAGAGAAAGATCAAAGGAAAATATCATATTCTTAAATTACTTTCTTATACCTATACCGTAACCTCATATATCACCATTTGTTTTGTTGAAAATTTTTATATTGCTTTTCAAGATTAAATAGTTACATTCTAAATATTAAGAAAAATGTATGTATTTCTTCTTTTATATTTGCAGACTGATGCCTTCCTTGACCTACCTTCGATCATATAAAATTATAAATCAATAGATATGGCTAACATTCAAAAGAATCTAAAGAACCTACCTTTAACTCCAAAAGTTATATTTTTACTGAAGGGAATAGACTTTAATTTATAACGAATAACGGATGAGAGATTACCAAAATAATTTTTCTAAAGCTGAAAATCATCAATAACTTCTTGTGATAATCAAAATTACATGAGTAGGTGGTAAGAGACAATAAAAAAGCAAGACTATATCATAAGAAGTTATCGAGGGTTTAGGGAGTTTAATAAATTTGAAGCATTAAAATTCCAACGGAAAGATTGGAAGGGAAAAAGAAAAAAATGACACAAAAAGACACATCCCCTAAAGATACAGCGAAAACATAAAAGGATAGATAAAAAGTTTTTTTTACTAGACCTTTAAGAAACCTATTTTTAGCAACCAAGGTTATCGGAAGGGATTCTTTACTAGACCATAAAAGAACCTGTCCTTGACAACCTAGATCAGAGGGATAAAAATTGAAAGAGACTAGCACACAAAATTACCTTAGTGTTGGATCCTTCAATCTTCTTCATGCAATAAGTGAAGCAAATCACTTACTTCACATAATCACACTAAAAAAAATGCATAAAGCAATTGGAAATTTTATACATCAAAAGTTGTATAAATGGTCTCACCAAAGGTGAAAATAGGTCCCTAAAAAACTAACTAAAAGATAAGATAAGATAACTTAATTTAAATCTTTTAAAGATAAGATAACTGATGAGTGGATATTTTATACGCTTTTTGGCATCATTTTCATATAGTTTTTGTTATATTTTGTTTAAGTTTTATTATATTTTTATAGGTTTTAGTACAAAATTCATATTTTTGGATTCTACTTTGAGTTGTTGTGTTTATGATGATTTTAGGTATTTTCTGGCTGAAATTGAGGAGTTTTGGCAAAGTCTGATTCAGAGACAGAGAAAGGACTGCAGATGCTGTCAGATTCTGACCTCCATGCACTTAAAAGAGCACTTCTGGAGCTACATAAGTCCAAATGGCGCTCTTTCAACGGCTATGGAACGGTAACATCCAGGGCTTTCTAGAAATATATAATAGTTTATACTCTGCTTTGGAAATGAAGAACCAAAACTGGCATTCAACGCCAGCCAGCAATCCTATTCCTGGCGTCCAATGCCCATTCAGGAGTACAAAGCTGGCGTCCAACGCCGCAGAGGGAGTACCAACTCGTGGCTTCACTCAAGCTCAGCCCAAATACTCACCAAGTGGGCCTGAAAAGTGAATTTTTGCACTACAAGACTAGTTTATCTTATTTTTGTAATCCTTAGTTACTATATTAGTATATATAGGAGGAGATCACCCTTGTTTAGGATCTTCTTCCCCCACTTTATGCCATATTTTTGAATACATTACTATTTTTTGTAAGCTATGAGTCACTAACCTCCTAGGTTAAGGTTAGGAGCTCTGCTGATTCTTATGGATTAATAATATCACTATTCTATTTCAATCTATGCTTGATTCCATTCTAAGATGTATCTTCATTCTTCATCCTAATGAATTGGGAGTGTAATTTGACCGTCATCCCTATTTTACATGGGTTCTTGCGAGTCCTTGACGGAATAGTACTGAACCACAAGCTTGATTATACATCTCTTAGACGTCTAATCCACGACTTCGTTGGGTACTTGGAGACATCAGTGCAGCCAAAGTATGGGGCAATTAGGGCCTTTGTGGTATAGGCTAGAACCAGGACGCAACATTCTCTGATTCGGAAGATCCGACCTTGTCTGTGACTCTTTGAGTAGGATCACCAAGGGAATGGACTATAAGAGCTTCACCCCTGTTCAGATTGGATGACCGCTGACCCAGCGTTTGATCTGAAGCAGAGGAGGCTAATGACCACTGAGCTAGTGTTAGTCATTTACAGCCTGCCATGGAATGAATCATCAGAAGTTGGAGTAGATGGTGAGAAAAGTTGATCCAGAAGGAAGAAACATCTTCGAAGCCTCAACCATTCTCTCATTACTGATTTCACATCTATCTAGTAATATTTTATTTATTTATATATTTTACGTGTTTTTCACAACAACTATCATCTTTTCAAATATCTTGACTAAGATCTACAAGGTAACGATTGCTTGCTCAAACCAACAATCTCCGTGGGATCGACCCTCACTCACCTGAGGTATTACTTGGATGACCCGGTGCCTTGCCGGTCTATCTGTGTGAATATTGTGGAGTCAGTTTCATGCACCAAGTTTTTGGCGCCGTTGTCGGGGATTGTTCGAGTTTGACAAACTACCAGATTATCTTGTTGCTTAGATTAGGTACTTTTAATTGTGTCTTTTGTTTTCTTTTTCAAAGACTTTTTCAAAATCCCTCTCTTCTTTGTCTTTTGTTAAAAGTTTCGAACTTTCTTGGTTTCTTTTACCAAAATTTTTCAAAAATTGTGTCTTTTATTTGAGTCTAGTGTTAGTTCTTAAGTTTGGTGTCCCTTATGTTTTTATCTTTCCTGAAAATTTTTCAAATTTGTTCTTGAGTGTTCTTCTTAGTATTCAAGTTGTTCTTGTTTCTTTTCCTGTTTTGATCTTAAAAATTTTTAAGTTTGGTGTCTTTTGGTATTTTTCTTTTTAATTAAGTTTTAAATTTTGATTTTAAATCTTATCTTTTTAAATCTTTTCAAATCTTTTCTTTTAATTTGATTCTTTCCTATTCTTATCTTTCTTTTGAATTTTAAAATTCAAAACTTTTTCAAATGTTTATCTTATCTTTGATTTATCTCTCTTTAAATTTCAAATCATTATCCTATCTTATCTTAATTTCAATTTTCAAAATCAAATCTTTTCAAAATTCAAAATCTTTTTCAAATCTTCACCATATCTTATGTTTTCAAACTTATTTTCAATTCTTTATCTTATCTTGTTTCAATTCAAAATTCAAAATCAATTCCTTTTCAAATCTTTTCAATTCTTATCTTATCTTGTTGACTTTTTCTTTCCAATTTTAAATTTAAAATTTTTTTCAAATCTTTTTCAAATCTCCTATCTTATTTTAATTTCAAATCTTTCTTAATTAGTTACTTGTTTATCTTATTTTAATTTTAAAAGTTTTGTATCTCTTTAATACTCTCCTTTCTCTTTCCCCTTTTTTAAAACTTTCTAACTAATTCCTCTCTTTTCTATTTTCGAAAACTTCTTACCCCTCTCTGTTTCTTCTTTTTTGAAAACCACCTTTTAATTTTCAAATATTTTTAGTTAATTAGCTTTTAATTTCCTTCTTGCTTTTCAAATTTAATAAATAAATAATATAAAAAACAAAAATATTTTTCAATTTCCCTTTCTATTCTTAATTTTTGAATTCTTCTACACCCTTTATTCAAATTCTTTTTCTCATTCTTCTTTCTTCTTCATATCTCACAGGGAATTCTCTATACTTTGACATAGAAACTCCCATTCTCTTTCTTTCCTATTTTCTTTTTCTTATTTATGAGCAGGAATAGAGATAAAGAACCTCTCTTTGATCGTGATCCTGAATCTGAGAGGACCATAAGGAGGCGTTTACAACAAGTTAAAGCACAATACTCCAGAAGAGACCTCACAGAACTTTTCGAACAAGAAACTAAAAATACAAACATGGCAGTCAATCAAAATAATGGAGGAGATGCAAGGAAGGTTCTTGGTGACTTTATTGCACCTACTTCTGACTTCTATGGAAGAAGTATCTCCATACTTACCATTAGAGCAAATAACTTTGAGCTTAAGCCTCAATTAGTCTCTCTAATGCAGTAGAATTACAAATTCCATGGACTTCTTCTAGAAGATCCACATCAATTCCTATCTGAATTCTACAGATCTATGATACTGTTAAGACCAATGGGGTAGATCTTGAGCTCTACAGACTTATGCTTTTCCCTTTTGCTGTTAGAGACAGAGCTAGGATGTGGTTGGATTCTCAACTCAAAGAAAGCATAGACACTTGGGAAAAGTTGGTCAATGCTTTCATGGCCAAGTTCTTTCCACCTCAGAAAATGAGCAAACTCAGGGTGGAAGTTCAAACTTTCAGACAAAAAGAGGGTGAATCCCTCTACGAAACTTGGGAAAGACACATGGTGCAAGAACCCCCATACTTCGTACAACTGTACCAGCAAGTACACTGGGTCGTCCAAGTAATACCTGAGCAAGTCAGGGTCGATCCCACAAGGATTGTGGTTTGAAGCAAGCTATGGTTATCTTGCAGGTCTTAGTCAGGCAGATAGAAGAGTTGGTTTAAATTATGAGATCTGAACTGGGTTGATATGTTTACAATGATAATCTTAAATCTTAGATGGTTAAGGCTTGGAGTTGCTTTGTCCTACTGGATTAACTCTGGTCTTACTGTCTTCTTCAATTGTGAATGATTTCTTCTATGGCAGGCTATATATGATCAACGCCGTACGGCCGTGGTCGCCAATCTACTCTGCTTCAAATCAAACGCCAGGTCAGCGGTTATCCAATCTAAATGGGGGTAAAGCTCCTACAGTTCATTCTCTTTGGTGATCCTATTCAAAATGCCACAGACAAGGTCGAATCTTCTGCACTAGAGGATACTACGCATTGGTTCTAGCCTCTACCACAGAGACCTTAATCTCCCCATACCTCGCCTGAACTGGTGTCTCGAGAAGTCCTCAACGAAGTCATGGATTAGCCGTCTAAGAGATGTATAATCAAGCTGGCGGTTCGATGCTTTTCAGTCACGTATTCACACGAACCCAAGAAGACACGGGTGGTTGTCAGGCACGCGATCTTAGTATGAAGGACAAAGATGATTGTCATGGGTCATCCTATTCATCATGTTGAAGAATGAATATACATCTTAGAATTAAATCACACACGGATTGAAGAGAAACAATAATACTTTTATTAATTCATAGAACTCAGCAGGGCTTCTCCCCTTAACCTAGGAGGTTGAGAAACTCATACTGATAGGAAACACAATAAAAAATGAAAATATGGTATAAAGGTCTGTATGATTATGTAAAATATCTCTTAAATACTAAACTAATGACTAAGGATTACATAAGAAAGGGTAAAACAGTCTTTTAGTACTAAAATCCACTTCTGGGGCCCACTTGCTGAGTGTTTGGGCTGAGCTTTGATGAGATCCACGTGCTAGGAGGCCTCTAGGGCATTGAACACTGGCTAGGGGTCCTCTTTGGGTGTTTGGACACTGGTCTCCTCCTTTGGGCGTTGGACGCCTGGAATGGGGTAGGAGGCTGACGTTGGACGCCAGTTTTGGGTCGTCTAATATGAAGCAAAGTATGGACTATTATACATTGATGGAAAGCTCTAAAAGTCTGCTTTCTGTAACACCCTAATATGCAAATCCTTATGCTCGAGTCATAAGTCAATGATATTACGGTGGTACGACTCACGGGTGGATTTTTTTTAATATATAAATATAGGTAATTTCGAAAAGGAGTATTAATCGAGAAGCCTGAAAAGAGTAAAAACAAAATCGCGAAGACGTATCACTCACGTTTGACAACGAAAAGTTAAACTGTGAAGCCAAAAACGATATACAGACAAGGCATAAAGGAGATTAAGAGATAGATAACAGATAGATATATATAACATAAGTAATAGCCACTAGTCGCGACCCGCGAAGTTTAGGCCGGCTAGGGTACAGTATGAAAGTAGTTGACAACAGTATATCCTAATCTCTCTCAAAGGAAACATAAGAGCCTCTATAGGCAAGTTCCAAAAGAGTTCAATACATAATATAATCTTTTCAAAACAAAGGTGGAGAGATTCTAAGCAAAACACAAGGTAGAGAATCACTAATCCATAAATAGGCATCTGTCGTGAGGGGATACTAAATCTAGTTCATGTTACACATGTTTCCCAACTCGCTGACTCTTCCACGAATCAGACTCAGAATCATAAGCAAACCATCACCAGTTATTCTGCCTCAGCAACTCTATATTAATACATCATACCCTCGCTTGGAGCTAGTGAAATCACATCACTGCGTCTACCCAGGGGGGCTCAAATTATCTCATTCAAAAATCATCATCATCATGCAATCGCATCACCAATTCATCTCGTCAAGAACAGCCCCCAACATCCACCGACACCAGCATGAGGGGCCTCTCAGTTGTACAAACACAAGCAATACAGGCAAGTAATACACAAATAAGGTACAAGTAGAACAAGTAGCATATAATCAGGTAACATAGCATATATGATGTAGAAATCCAAAACAAATAGGCAAACCCAAATAATTCAAACATATGCAAATGATGTATGACTGCCCTATAGCTGATGATATCATCTGTCGGTTATATAGCCAACCCGACATGTCCTGGTAGCTAACCCTTGGACAGAAACACCCCTTGTGGAGCAAGTAGGTTTGAGCTACAACCCCCTTGCTACTACCCGCTCAGCCCAGAGCCAGTGGAATAACCACTACTGCGGCTACTACCCAGCGGGTGTTTAAAAGCTCAACCTGGAGCGAGTGGATTCACCACTACTGCCGCTACTACCCAGGCGTCACAATCTCTGACCTGGAGCAAGTGGGACGAACCACAACCCTTGCTACTACCCATGTATCTTAAGCATTGACCCGGAGCAAGCGGGACGAACCACAACCCTTGCTACTGCCCAGGTATCTCAAGCATTGACCCAGAGCAAGTGGGACGAACCACAACCCTTGCTACTGCCCAGGTATCTCAAGCATATATTCATTCAATCTCAATTCATATTATCAATCCTCTTTGTTATCAAATCTCAAACATTAACCTGGAGCAAGTGGGACGAACCACAACCCTTACTACTACCCAGGTATCAGAGCTACATTCATTCAAAACTCCATAATTAACTCATTTATCATAAACATCCTTTTCCGTCTCGTACCCGAAGCAAGTGGACAATGCCACTGCCTACCACCCGGGGTTACACATCACATTTCAACATCTTCCATTACTATCCATTTAACACATTCATTCATTAATCATATATGCATTTTGATGAGCGGATAATTTATACTGGCTTTGCCGTGACCCGGCAATAACTCAGCCATCCGGCTCATGGTTCAATCAAGAACCAGCCATTTATCAATAAATATAGCCCTTCAGCTCATGGCATACACGGTACTTCCACCGTCATCCTCCATATCTCATATAATCATAACTTTTTCCCTTGCTTCACTCGCAAGTTACCACATCCCCTAGTTCCTTTCTCATTACTAAGAGGGTCCTGAGCAAAAATCTGATTCAGAGACTGAAAAGGACTGCAGATGCTGTTGGATTCTGACCTCCCTGCACTCGAAGAAGATTTTCTGGAGCTACAGAAGCCCAATTGGCGCGCTCTCAACGGAACTGGAAAGTAGACATCCTGGGCTTTCCAGCAATGTATAATAGTCCATACTTTGCCCGAGATTTGATGGCCCAAACCGGCATTGT
>NC_029775.3:32924544-32927303 GCF_000817695.3 Arachis duranensis
TGATATCCTGACTAAGATTTACAAGATAACCATAGCTTGCTTCAAGCCGACAATCTCCGTGGGATCGACCCTTACTCACGTAAGGTATTACTTGGACGACCCAGTGCACTTGCTGGTTAGTTGTGCGGGGTTGCAAAAGTGTGATTGCAATTTCGTGCACCAAGTTTTTGGCGCCGTTGCCGGGGATTGTTCGAGTTTGGACAACTGACGGCTTATCTTGTTGCTTAGATTAGGACTGTTTTATTTTATTTTTGTTGGTTTAGAGTCTTTTAGTTGAGTCTAGTTTCATATTTTAAGTTTGGTGTCAATTGCATGCTTTTGTTTTTCTTTTAATTTTCGAATTTGCATATCTTTAGTCCCTTTTTGATCCGTAAAAATTCTAAGTTTGGTGTCCTCTTTGTGTTTTTCCTTAAAATTTTCGAAAATTAGTGTTTGATTTTCTAAAAATTTTAAGTTTGGTGTCATTTTGTTGTTTTTCTCTTTCCTCATTTCAAAAAATCACATCTTTTTCATGAAAATTTTTCAATCATATCTTTCTAATTGCTAATCTCGAAATCTTTTTAATTAACTATTTGATTCAGTTTTCAATTTGCTTTGATCTTATTCTCTTTTAATTTTTGAATTTTTTATTTTATTTTCCTTTTGTTTTTATTTTATTTTTCGGTTAATTCAAAAAAAAATATTTATCTACTTGCAATCCATATCATTTTCCTTTATCCATCATGGACCTAAGTGGGATTGAACAGTCCAGAAGGACTCTGGGGTCATATGCTAACCCCATTACAGCTGCATATGGGAGTAGCATCTGTACACCTCCCATCAAAGCAAGCAGCTTTGAGCTAAATCCTCAACTCATTATCATAGTGCAGCAAAATTGCCAGTATTCCGGTCTTCCACAGGAAGAGCCTACTGAGTTTCTGGCACAGTTCTTACAAATTGCTGACACAGTACGTGATAAAGAGGTGGATCAGGATGTCTACAGACTATTACTGTTTCCATTTGCTGTAAAAGATCAAGCTAAGAGGTGGTTGAATAACCAACCTACAGCAAGCATAAAGACATGGAAACAGTTATCAGACAAATTCCTGAATCACTTTTACCCTCCAAAGAGGATGACACAGCTAAGGCTGGACATCCAAGGCTTTAAACAAGAGGATAATGAATCCCTTTATAATGCCTGGGAGAGGTATAGAGGTATGCTAAGAAAATGCCCCTCTGAAATGTTTTCAGAGTGGGTACAGTTAGACATCTTCTACTATGGGCTTACAGAAAAAGCTCAGATGTCTTTAGACCACTCAGCTGGTGGATCTATACACATGAGGAAGACAATTGAAGAGGCTCAAGAGCTTATAGACACTGTTGCTAGAAATCAATATTTGTACTCTAGCAATGAGTTCTCCCCAAAAGAGGAAGTCATGGCAGTAGCCACTGATCCTAATCCTCAAGAACAGATGATTGAGCTTAATCAACAATTGCTCCTGATGACAGAACAGTTAGCAGAATTTAAAGAGATGCTCCATGAAACTAAAGTTGCTAACAAGAACATAGAACTGCAGTTGAATCAAGCAAGACAGCAAATATCTAAACAGATAACAGAAGAATGTCAAGCAGTTCAACTGAGGAGTGGGAAGACATTGAATAACACTGCTCAAAAGAGCAAAAAGCCAAATAAGGAACAATTGACAGAGGCTAACCAAACCACTGTCCAAAATCCCTCTGAGGACAGTAAGAGCCCAGAGAGGAATACTTTTGGCAGTTAAACGCCAGAAAAGGGAGAGAAGTTGGCGTTAAACGCCCAATCTTCACCTATTCCTGGCGTTCAGACGCCAAGGGAGGATCAGACACCTGAAAGTGCTGACAGTAATCCCTCTAAAAAGGCTTCTTCAACCACTTCTGTAAGGAATAAACCTGCAGCATCTAAGGTTGAAGAATATAAGGCCAAGATGCCTTATCCTCAAAAACTCTGCCAAGCGGAACAGGATAAGCAATTTGCCCGCTTTGCAGACTATCTAAGGACTCTTGAAATAAAGATTCCGTTTGCAGAGGCACTTGTGCAAATACTTTCTTATGCTAAGTTCATGAAAGAGATCTTAAGTCATAAGAAGGATTGGAGAGTAACTGAAAAAGTATTTCTCACTGAAGAATGCGGTTCAGTCATTCTGAAAAGCTTACCAGAAAAGTTTCAAGATCCAGGAAGCTTTATGATACCTTGCACATTAGAAGGTGCTTGCACCAAGACAGCTTTATGTGATCTTGGAGCAAGCATCAATCTAATACCTGCATCCACTATCAGAAAGCTTGGGTTGACTGAAGAAGTCAAACCAACCCGGATATGCCTCCAACTTGCTGATGGATCCATTAAACATCCATCAGGCATAATAGAGGACATGATTGTCAAGGTTGGGCCATTCGCCTTTCCAACTGACTTTGTGGTGCTGGAAATAGAGGAGCACAAGAGTGCAACTCTCATTCTAGGAAGACGTTTCCTAGCAACTGGACGAACTCTCATTGATGTACAAAAAGGGGAAGTAACCCTGAGAGTCAATGAGGATGAGTTCAAGTTGAATGCTGTAAAAGCTATGCAGCATCCAGACACATCAAATGACTGCATGGGCGCTGACATTATTGATTCTTTGGTGGAAGAGATCAATATGACTGAAAGCCTAGAATCAAAGCTTGAGGACATCTTCAAGGATGCTCAACCTGATCAAGAAGAACCAGAGGAAAAAAAGGAATTTTTGAAAATTCCTCAGGAGGAG
>NC_029775.3:32931882-32933144 GCF_000817695.3 Arachis duranensis
GCTCAAAACTGAGACTTGAGTGATTCTCAGTAAGGGTCCAGCTAAAGACAGTAAAGAAGCGCTTGCTGGGAGGCAACCCAGTCATTAGCAGGTTATATGATTTGTTTCTACAAGGGCAAGTATTAAAAATGAAGGAATTCACAGAGTTACAGAAGGATTCAGTGCAAAAAGCAGAGAAAAAGAGCTTACTGGCGAAAAAACGCCAGTAAGGGGCATTTTGGGCGTTAAACGCCAGAATGGGCACCATTCTGGGCGTTTAACGCCAGTAAGGGTGCCATTTTGGGTGTTAAACGCCAGAATGGGCACCATTCTGGGCGTTTAACCCCAGGTGTGCAGCATCCTGGGCGTTTAGCAAAACGCCCAGTGATAAAGGGAATTCTGGCGTTTAACGCCAGCCAGGGCACCTGGCTGGGCGTTAAACGCCCACAATGGGCAGCAAATGCGCGTTAAACGCCAGAATGGATGTCATTCTGGGCGTTTAACGCCAGAAAGGTGGGGGACCAAGATTTTGCTTTCCAATCAAATTTTTTTCAAACTTTCCTTTTCTTACCCATACCTTTCTACATAAACACATTTCAACCTTTCATCATTCACTTTCAAATCTTCAAAAATCAAAATCATTCTTCAAATCTCTCTCAAATCAATCCCAAATCTTGTTTAAAAACTCACCCTTCTCTCAAATTCTCTCCATATCTTCTCAAATCTTCTTTCAATTTTTTCGAAATCTCCTTCCCCCCTTATAAAAACACGTTCGGCCTCACCACTCCCCCACACCATTCGAATTTGCTCTTCTCCTCTCTCTCCTCCTTCCTTTATTTTGCTTGAGGACAAGCAAACCTCTAAGTTTGGTGTGCTTTTCCGTGATCACTGAGCCAAGATTCATCAAGATCATGGCTCCTAAGGGAAAACAAACCAATTTAAGAGGAAAGAAAGAGAATAATGCAAAGAATCTTTGGAATCAAGAGAAGTTCTTAACCAAAGAACATGAAGACCATTATCACAAAATAATGGGTCTGAGGTCAGTGAACCCGGAAGTTAAATTTGATCTGAAAGAAGATGAATATCCGGGGATCCAAGAGCAAATTCGAAACAGAGGATGGGAATTCATTGCATTATGCTTGGAAAAGAAGTGGAGGTTCATCATCTGATTGCTTGTGAGATCTACACAATTGCAAATAAGAATTCCACTGAAGCCAAACTGGCTTACCCAAGCTTGATCTCCTTGCTCTGTAAAGAGGCTGGGGTAAAGATGGGAGTAGATG
>NC_029775.3:32934821-32935373 GCF_000817695.3 Arachis duranensis
CTGAAATTGAGGGTCCTGAGCAAAAATCTGATTCAGAGACTGAAAAGGACTGCAGATGCTGTTGGATTCTGACCTCCCTGCACTCGAAGTGGATTTTCTGGATCTACAAAATCCCAATTGGCGCGCTCTCAACGGCAGTGGAAAGTAGACATCCTGGGCTTTCCAGCAATGTATAATAGTCCATACTTTGCCCGAGATTTGATGGCCCAAACCGGCGTTGCAAATCAGCCTCAGAATTTCTAGCGTTTAACGCTGGAACTGGCATAAAAATTGGAGTTAAACGCCCAAACTGGCATGAAAGCTGGCGTTTAACTCCACAAAAAGTCTCTACACATGAAAGCTTCAATGCTCAACCCAAGCACACACTAAGTGGACCCAGAAGTGGATTTTTACGTCATTTACTCATTTCTGTATACCCTAGGTTACTAGCTTACTATTAATAGGATCTTTTGACATTGTATCTGTACCTCATGACACTTTACACGTTTCTTTGTGTACCTTCCACAGCATGAGTCTCTAAACCCCATGGTTGGGGGTGAGGAGCTCTGCTGT
>NC_029775.3:32935410-32935676 GCF_000817695.3 Arachis duranensis
GGTCTAAACCTTGTCTGTGGTATTCTGAGTAGGATTCAATGATTGAATGACTGTGACGAGCTTCAAACTCCTGAAGGTGGGACGTTAGTGACAGACGCAAAAGAATCATTGGATTCTATTCCGGCCTGATTGAGAACCGACAGATGGATAGCCGTGCCGTGACAGGGTGCGTTGAACATTTCCACTGAGAGGATGGGAGGTAGCCACTGACAACGGTGAAACCCTTGCATACAGCTTGCCATGGAAGGAGCCTTGCGTGCTTGAAA
>NC_029775.3:32935929-32937038 GCF_000817695.3 Arachis duranensis
ATTACTTGGACGACCCAGTGCACTTGCTGGTTAGTTGTGCGGGGTTGCAAAAGTGTGATTGCAATTTCGTGCACCACATTTATACTCAGCCATAATCAATAATGGCTTTGCCGTAACCCGGCAATAACTCAGCTATCCGGCTCATGGTTCAATCAAGAACCAGCCATTTATCAAAAAATATAGCCCTTCGGCTCATGGCATACACGGTACTTCCACCATCATCCTCTATATCTCATATAATCATCGTTGATCATCATTGATCATAACTTTTTCCCTTGCTTCACTCGCAAGTTACCACATCCCCTAACTCTTTTCTCATTGATAGGCATATCATAATGATTTAATACATGAGGGGTGAGATCGGAGGCTTAGAAGTATGAGATTTAGTTTTTAAAACTCAAAAATCAACTTTGGGATGAAAACAGGGCCACGTGTACGCGTACTCCACGCGCACGCGTGGATGCCCACAAAGCTCATCGACGCATATGCGTCATACACGTGGACGCGCGGATTGAAACACAGCCAGACGACGCGTAAGCGTCAGCCACACGTACGCGTGGGTGCATTTGTGCCCCAGGCACAAAACTGGCACAACTCTGGCACAACTCTCGGGAAAATGGCTGGGCATTGGGTGCAGCGCATCGACGCACACGCGTACACCACGCGCACGCGTGGATAGTGCCTTCTTGAAAAACAACGCGTACGCGCCAAGTGCGCCTACGCGTGGAGGGTCATTCTGCTAAAAATTTTCTAAGTTAAAAGCTGCAGAATTCACAGATTCAACCCCCAATCTTCCAACGGACATAACTTTCTCATTTTAAATCGTTTTTCACCCGTTCTTCGAACGGCATGGACATCCCGAATCCAATTTCATTTCTAAATAAGTTTGGCAGAAAACGGAGATCCAGAGTCCAAGTTACGTCCCACCAAAATATGCCCAAAAACTATGTTTTTCATACAAAACCACAAAGTGCCATTTTCAAAACAAGCCATTTTCAACCCTTTTTAAAATCAACCAAAACATACTAGTTTCAACCCTTTTTGAAATCAATCAAAATATACCAAAATCAACATCAAGCCTCCTCAACTCATACATTAATACTTTACCA
>NC_029775.3:32937074-32941156 GCF_000817695.3 Arachis duranensis
TTACCACAATTCACAAAACCGCCATATAACCATTTTTTACCCATTTCAAACAAATGACTAAATTATAAACACATTAACATGTCATGCATCTTTCCTCATCCCGATTTCTAACAATACTATTTCCAATCAACCATTATTATACATAATCAATATCACACTCACTATCACGTGGTTTCACCCCCAAAATCAACCTTAATCATTCCTCAAGCATATATCACAACATACACATCTCTCATGCATTATCATACCATCAAGGCATCAATAATCATACTCACATACATTACCACATAATATATCTCAACCAAAATCCAACATACTTCATCTATGCAATTTCACCCAAAATTACCAATTTCCACACTTCAACTCCTCAAACCTCAATATTCAATAACCAACCCAATCATTCATATATTCATTATCTGAAATTCATCTAATCAATTGTGTCATCATACAATGCACACATCAACTTACCTTGCTTACCTCTTTTCGGCCTCCGGCCCAAAATTTACGGCCTCCGGCCCAATTTCACAATTTAAATGCATAAATCACAAATCAATACTCATTACCCAAAACATCAAATTTTCAATACACCAAGCATACAAGGCCACACAATTCTCAACCCAATCATTAATTCACATTACATACCAACTATGCATATTAGCACCAACCATTTACACAATCCAAACTTAATCCTAGGGGCATCTAGCCTAGGAATTCTCATCACACCGCACGATACTTAAATGAAATTTAAACCGTACCTCTTGTAGCCAAACCAATTGACCCTCTTCTTTAGAAGTCTCCACCAACCTTAGTCCCAAGCCTCACTAAAGTTCCTCAAGCAACACCAATCTCCCAATTGTGCACCAAGATCATCAAATGCACTAACATAACCAATATCACATACATACATCAACCTAGGGCTCATAAAAATGACAAATTACAAGGGTTTGAGCACTTCTTACCTCAGCCCATATGAAGTAGGGATAAAACCCACTTGGAATCCATGTTGGAGTATCCCTAAACACCCAAAATCACAAGATTTCAACACTAACTACCCAAAAATGTGTAACAGTGGGGAATTTCGAAAACTTGGCAGAGATGAATGGAATACTCACCACAAAACTTAGATAGAATTGTAGAGGATGAGAAGAGCGATGCGTGGCTGCAAACGGCTCGTCAATCGGAGCTCCGTAACTCAAGTTATGGTGGTTTGAAGATCAAAGAAAGTTAGGTTTTCTCTCCTCTCTTCTCTCTTCTCAATTCAGCGCCCAACACTCATTCTTTAGGCAAAATGAGCTGAAATGCTCATAACTAATGTTTATATATGTTGGGTCTTGGGCCCACTTAGGCCCAGTTCACTTATTTTTGTCTGTTGGCCCAATTTTGGACCAAGACCTTTAAGATTAGCGCTCTAAATCGCACTTCAAATATTTCTACCTCCCCTAATTATAATTCCTCATTTCATAATCTTATTTACCATAATCAATTTTCTCAGCTGCAGTACCAGACAGGTCTCAGCCGGTACTGCCGATCAAAATTCCACTGCGCGCTTTTACGCAGAAAACTATGTCTTCTGACTCGGAAAAATTCACTGAATCCAGATATCATATTTAAATCATCAAATTCCAATTGCCAAATCTTTCAACCATATTCGATCCTACTTAACTCATTATTTAATTAATTTCGGTTAGACCGGGTATTACATTCTACCCCCTAACAGAAATTTTCACCCTCGAAAATTCCATCCATCACTACGAGTACGCACACGTAGTGTGCCTTTATATCCAATGCATAACAGTTCCAAGGTCTTTTTACTCTGCACGCTTCCGTTGCCACGCTCTGATTTCTCTATTTCTGAGGGTCTCGGTCGTTCGTTCAACGCTGACCAACAGCCTCGTTCCTTACTTTTATCGTCTCATCAACTCACACCCTATTAAATCTCAAATCATGTCATCAATAATATTGCCATCATCGTTAATCATAGCCATCATTCCATATCACTATAATCAATCAAAGATCATTCTCGAAACTATAACCAACACTTTCTCAAATTATTGGAAAATCTTGACAGTACCTCTCCTGAAAACTGGAGTCTACCACCCGTCACGGGTTTCCTCAAACCAATCTAAGTACCACATCAGCATTTCAATTAATGGTTTTCACATTCGTCTTTCAAAACCGATCATTATAAACCTCAATCTAAATGCAAGGTCACCATGACCAAACATCATAGCACTCATCTCTCGAACACGACAACTTGCACTCAATCATCATCTAAATCCGATTACGCATCGATGATAATTTTCTCATCCGTTTCAGAACCATCAAGGCTCACAGCCACAATTTAACTTGACTGACAATTCAAATCAACGTTTCCAAATCCATTATTTAGGACCATCCCTTATCTATTTAAATCAAAGGAACTAAAGTCACGGATTCAATCCATTTCACCAAAAATCCAAAAGTCAACCAACTACATAACAAACGCAACACATCATTCTCAACAGAAAATCATTTACATCACAGGCATTTATCTATTTATATTAAGGCAAATCCTTACTCGGACCATCCGGTTTGCTTCTGAGTCTAATATTAAGCTCGACAGTCCCAGTTCTACTGTACATGCGGTATTATAAAATCACACACTGCCATTTAGGCCTGATTATTGCAATTACCTCAATCTTACTGCCGCAATCGGCCCGCATCCTGACTCTCTCCTTGTTGGCGATTTCTTGATACATGTCCTGGTAACCCGCACTTGTAACATACGCCTGACCCCAATCGGCACGGCCTATTTGGGTGATGACTTCCACACCTCTGACAGCTCGAAACATCAGAAGCAGCCGCTGCCCGTTTTCCCTTACCGTTTCTTTGGGACTCCTCACTCGTCGCAAGGTCATTTCACCTTTGAGGAAAACGTTGTGGGTATCCTCTTCTCTTAAACTCTTGACCCCTTGTTGGGTATTCTTGATTGTGCTCCCTGCGGTGGGTCACTCTTCAGCAATTCTGCTCTTATTTACTAACTCTGAAAAAGTTCGGATCTCCATTGGTCCCACTGAACTTAAGATGTCGCTCCGAAGCCCTCCTTCATACTTAATGCATTTCCATTCCTCGAAGTCTTCCGGAGCTCCATGACACATGCGGGAAAATCTGAATAGCTCCTCAAATTTGTCTGTATACTCAGATACGGACATAGCACCTTGCTTCAGCTGCAGTAACTCCAATTCCTTGGCTGTTCTGGCGGAATTCGGAAAGTACTTCTTATAGAATTTCACCTGGAAGGTATCCCAAGTGATAGGATCATTCCCCTGTTGCAGGAGACGTCGATCCCCTTGCCACCAATGTGATGCTTCCCCCGTGAGCAGATAGGGAGCAAATTCAACACGCTGCTCTTCAGGCACCAACTGCGCTTGCAGCGCTCGCTCCATGGCCTGAAACCAAGTATCAGCTTCAGTTGGATTGGTGGTTCCCTTGAACTTAGGTGGATTAACCTTTAAGAAAGTTGCCAGTGTCATCGGGCCCTGAGCTTCCCTTCCGCCATTGCCATTATTGTTTATCTGTTACCCAAGGGCCTCCGCAGTGGCCTGCATAGCAGCAGCCATATTCTCCAACGCCGCCATAAGGTTTACCGGGTTATTCGGGTTGATTTCCGGTTCCTGTGTACTAGTACGATCTCTCTCACGTCCCTGACCGGGTCCACAAGGCGCCATCTGGTTCCTATACACACCAAACAATCGATATCAAGTTGATCAGTCTCAATATCGGAAGTATAGTGCTTCAAAGTACCAAAGGTACACTCATGGACTTCATGCCAAATGTATCGGTTAGATACCCTAACTAGCACAGGCACAAACTCAGAGTATGCATTGAAGCATAAGCAGTTCCATCCCTTAGGCTCACGAGGACGAACTGCTCTAATACCATAATGTAACACCCTAATATGCAAATCCTTATGCTCGAGTCATAAGTCAATGATATTACGGTGGTACGACTCACGGGTGGATTTTTTTTTAATATATAAATATAGGTAATTTCGAAAAGGAGTATTAATCGAGAAGCCTGAAAAGAGTAGAAACAAAATCGCA
>NC_029775.3:32941168-32941962 GCF_000817695.3 Arachis duranensis
TTGAAAGGAGTATTAATCGAGAAGCCTGAAAAGAGTAAAAATAAAATTGCGAATACGTAGAATATTTCGACAACAAAAAGATAAACCGTGAAGCCGAAAGTGATATATGGACAAAGGCATATAGGAGATTAAGAGATAGATAACATATATATAAATAGCCACTAGTCGCGACCCGCGAAGTTTAGGCCGGTTAGGGTACAGTATGAAAGTAGTTGACAACAGTATATCCTAATCTCTCTCAAAGGAAACATAAGAGCCTCTATAGGCAAGTTCCAAAAGAGTTCAATTACATAATATAATCTTTTCAAAACAAAGGTGGAGAGATTCTAAGCAAAACACAAGGTAGAGAAAATAAATATCTTCGCCGTCTCTCAGACGAACCGTAGCTCACTTCTGAGCACCTGAACCTGTATCTGAAAAACAAGAGATATATACGGAATGAGAACCCCGGGCCCATGGGTTCCCAGTACGGTAAAAGTTCCAAATAAATAAATTGCACTGCAATAAAAACTCACTAAGAATCCTAAACTTCTTCACCAAATATCCAGCCTAGATTCTCACTAATCCATGAATAGGCAACTGTTGTAAGGGAATACTAAATCTAGTTCATGTTACACATGTTTCCCAACTCGCTGACTCTTCCACGAATCAGACTCAGAATCATAAGCAAACCATCACCAGTTATTCTGCCTCAACAACTCTATATCAATACATCATACCCTCGCCTGGAGCTAGTGAAATCACATCACTGCGTCTACCCAGGGGGGCTCAAATTATCTCATTCAAAAATCATT
>NC_029775.3:32942877-32950460 GCF_000817695.3 Arachis duranensis
AAGTATGAGATTTAGTTTTTAAAACTCAAAAATCAACTTTGGGATGAAAACAGGGCCACGTGTACGCGTACTCCACGCGCACGCGTCGATGCCCACAAAGCTCATCGACGCGTATGCGTCATACACGTGGACGCGCGGATTGAAACACAGCCAGACGATGCGTAAGCGTCAGCCACGCGTACGCGTGGGTGCATTTGCGCCCCAGGCACAAAACTGGTACAACTCTGGCACAACTCTCGGGAAAATGGCTGGGCATTGGGTGTAGCGCATCGACGCACACGCGTACACCACGCGCACGCGTGGATAGTGCCTTCTTGAAAAACGACGCGTACGCGCCAAGTGCGCCTACGCGTGGAGGGTCATTCTGCTAAAAATTTTCTAAGTTAAAAGCTGTAGAATTCACAGATTCAACCCCCAATCTTCCAACGGACATAACTTTCTCATTTTAAATCGTTTTTCACCCGTTCTTCAAATGGCATGGACATCCTGGATCCAATTTCATTTCTAAACAAGTTTGGCACAAAACGGAGATCCAGAGTCCAAGTTACGTCCCACCAAAATATGCTCAAAAACTATGTTTTTCATACAAAACCACAAAGTGCCATTTTCAAAACAAGCCATTTTCAACCCTTTTTAAAATCAACCAAAACATACTAGTTTCAACCCTTTTTGAAATCAATCAAAATATACCAAAATCAACATCAAGCCTCCTCAACTCAAACATTAATACTTTACCCCGATTCACAAAACCGCCATATAACCATTTTTACCCATTTCAAACAAATGGCTAAATTACAAACACAATAGCATGTCATACATCCTTCCTCATCCCAATTTCCAACAATACTATTTCCAATCAATCATCATTATACATAATCAATATCATACTCACTATCACGTGGTTTCACCCCCAAATCAACCTTAATCATTCCTCAAGCATCCCCCAAATCAACCTTAATCATTTCTCAAGCATATATCATAACATACATATCTCTCATGCATTATCATACCATCAAGGCATCAATAATCATACTCACATACATGACCACATAATATATCTCAACCAAAATCCAACATACTTCATCTATGCAATTTCACCCAAAATTACCAATTTCCACACTTCAACTCCTCAAACCTCAATATTCAATAACCAACCCAATCATTCATATATTCATTATCTGAAATTCATCCAATCACTTATTTCATCATACAATGCACACATCAACTTACCTTCCTTACCTCTTTTCGGCCTCCGGCCCAAAATTTACGGCCTCCGGCCCAATTTCACAATTTAAATGCATAAATCACAAATCAATACTCATTACCCAAAACATTAAATTTTCAATACACCAAGCATACAAGGCCACACAATTCTCAACCCAATCATTAATTCACATTACATACCAACTATGCATATTAGCACCAACCATTTACACAATCCAAACTTAATCTTAGGGGCATCTAGCCTAGGAATTCTCATCACACCGCACGGTACTTAAATGAAACTTAAATCTAGCCTAGGAATTCTCATCACACCACACGGTACTTAAATGAAACTTAAACCGTACCTCTTGTAGCAAAATCAATTGAGCATCTTCTATGGGAATCTCCACCAACCCTTAGCTTCAAGCCTCACCAAAGCTTCACAAGCAATACCAACCTCCCAATTGTGCATCAAAATCACCAAATACACTAACATAACCAATTTCACATACATACATCAACCTAAGGCTCATAAAAATGACAAATCACAAGGGTTTGAGCACTTCTTACCTCAGCCCATATGAAGTAGGGATAGAACCCACTTGGAATCCATGTTGGAGTATCCCTAAACACCCAAAATCACAAGATTTCAACACTAACTACCCAAAAACATATAACAATGGGGAATTTCGAAAACTGGGCAGAGATGAATGGTATACTCACCACAAAACTTAGATAGAATTGTAGAGGACGAGAAGGGCGATGCATGGCCGCAAACGGCTCGTCAATCGGAGCTCCGTAGCTCAAGTTATGGTGGTTTGAAGATCAAAGAGAGTTAGGTTTTCTCTCCTCTCTTCTCTCTTCTCAATTCAGCGCCCAACACTCATTCTTTAGGCAAAATGAGCTGAAATGCTCATAATGTTTATATATGTTGGGTCTTGGGCCCACTTAGGCCCAGTTCACTTATTTTTGTCTGTTGGCCCAATTTTGGACCAAAAGCTTTAGGATTAGCGCTTTAAATCGCACTTCAAATATTTCTACCTCCCCTAATTATAATTCCTCATTTCTTAATCTTATTTACTCATAATCAATTTTCTCAGCTGCAGTACTAGACAGGTCTCAGCTGGTACTGCCGATCAAAATTTCACTGCGCGCTTTTACGCAGAAAACTATGTCTTCTGACTCGGAAAAATTCACTGAATCCAGATATCATATTTAAATCATCAAATTCCAATTGCCAAATCTTTCAACCATATTCGCTCCTACTTAACTCATTATTTAATTAATTTCGGTTAGACCGGGTAGTACACTTTCCATATCTGTTAAGAAAGCTCCATTTGGATGTCTGTAGCTCCAGAAAATCTCGTTTGAGTGTAAGGAGGTCAGATCCGGATAGCATTTGTAGCGCTTTCTCTGTCTCTGAATCAGACTTTTGTTCCAGCTCCTCAATTTCAGCCATAAATTACCTGAAATTGAATAAAAACATACAAACTCAAAGTAGAATCCAAAAATATAATTTTTACACTAAAACCTATGAAAACTTAATAAAAATTAAATAAAACACGCTAAAGACTATATGAAAATGATGCCAAAAAGCGTATCAAATATCCGCTCATCAAAACACCAAACTTAAACTATTGCTTGTTGATGCGTGAGCATCTTTTCTACCTTTTCCTAGTGAATTTGCATTTAATTTTTAGAGTTTAATCAAGAATTAATTATCTTTTAGCCACTATGGATGCTACTTTGAGTCGTGGACAATTTTGTTTATTTTAGGTAGCATTCGAATGGATTTGATGGAGTTTCCGCAGAAAAAGAGAAGAAAGCGAATGATGCTGTCAACCCTGACCTCTCTGCACTCAAACCTGAATAACTCGAGTTACAGAGGTCTAATTGACGTGATTCTAGTGGCGTTGGAAAGCTAACTTTCAGAGCTTTCCAATGATGTATAATAGTCTATACTTCTTCTCCATCAATTCTGCCAAGGCTGCGCCTAACTTGAGGTTTCTCAAGTTAGGCGTGGATTATTAAGGAAAGAAGTGGTCCCGCATCCAAATTTATGATGCCAGCGAAGATATTATTTATATTTTGGTCAAATATTTTATTTTAATTACAAATAAGAAAAGATATTATTTAGTTTTAGGAAATATATTTTACATTAATTAGGATTAGATATAAAAGAGAAAAGAATCTCTTCTCTTCTCTTACCTCATTCGGCACTTTACAGTTTTTCAGAATCCTTATTTTTCTCTCTGAACCATGAGCAACTAAACATCCACTGTTAAGGTTAGAAGCTCTGTCCATTGTATGGATTGATATTATTATTTTTCTATTTTAATTCATGTACTGATTTATAATTCAAGAATTGTTTTCATTCTTTATCTTATGAATTTGGGTGGAATGGAAGTATGACCCTTTTTCTAATCGAGTTCTTGTATAATTTGGAAAATCTCTTTACTTGAACAACAGCTTGAAAACATATTCTCCAAAATTTCTAATTATCTGGACTTAACGGGATATATGACATATAATCCTCTTATATTTGGGTAATTAGGATTTCTGTGGCTAATAAACTAGAATTGAACTTCACCCTCTAATTGAAATTAAGTGACCAAGGAATTGGCGGTTGATGATTTTTAGAGGAGACTAAAAAGGTCTAAGAAATTAGGGTTTAGTCACATATAGTTTTCCATGAATTAAATCTTGCATGATTAAAATAGTTAGTAAGAAAAGTCAATCCGGAAAATAGATAACTCTGAAGCCTTAACTGTTTTCTCCATATATTATTCACTACTTGTTTACTGCTTACTTTCTGATATTCAGAATTTACTGTTTAATGCAATTGAAACCCAAACACCATTTTCTGCTTGTCTAACTAAGTAAATTAAGCAACCATTGTTGCTTAGTCCATCAATCCTCGTGGGATCGACCTTCATTCACTTGAGGTACTACTTGGTACGACCCGGTGCACTTGCTGGTTAATCTCAGAGTTTTCAATGAAGCTCAGTTTCAATTAGATGAGCGGGACTTAATAGCTTTTTGCTTCTGAATAGTTTTGGCATCTCACTATCCATTAAAACTCAGAAATGTTGATCTCTTTAAGAACTTAGAATCCAGGTGATATTATTGACTCTCCTAGTTTAGTTCTTTTTTATTCTTGAACACAGCTTTCAGAGTCTTGTTCGTGGCCCTAAGCACTTTGTTTTCCAGTATCACCACCGGATACATAAATGCCACAGACACTTTAACTGGGTGAACCCTTTCGGATTGTGATTCAGCTTTGCTAGAATCCCCAAATAGAGGTGTCAAGAGTTCTTAAGCACACTCTTTTTGTTTTGGACCACGACTTTAACTGCTCAGTCTCAAGCTTTTCACTTTACACCTTCACACCACAAGTATATGGTTAGGGACAGCTTTGTTGAGCCGCTTAGGCCAGGATTTTATTCCTTATAGGCCTTGTTAACCATTGATGCTCAAAGCCTTGGATCCTTTTACCCTTGCCTTTTGGTTTAAAGGATTATTGACTTTTTGCTCTTGCCTTTTGGTTAAAGAGCTATTGGCTTTTTCTGCTTTTTTATTTCTTTTATGCTTTTTTTTGCATGCAAAATTAAGTTTGGTGTTCTCATAGTAATTTTTCTTTTAAAAATATTTTTTAAAATACTAGTGTTTTTCTTTGTTTAATTTTTAGATTTTTAGTTCACCTCTTTTCATTTATTTTTGAATTTTTCTATTATTTTTATTATTCTTTATTTTATTTCTTTTCAAAAAAAAAAAGAAAAATTTTTTTGTTATTTCTTC
Source organism: Arachis duranensis (assembly GCF_000817695.3). Lineage (NCBI taxonomy): Eukaryota > Viridiplantae > Streptophyta > Magnoliopsida > Fabales > Fabaceae > Arachis > Arachis duranensis. The sequence continues at coordinate 32,947,879 of NC_029775.3, forward strand.
TTTGCTTTCCTGTTTACCACATGATGCGTTTAATTTTGTTTGGTGCTTTGTGCTAAGGAAAAATAATGGAGAGAGATCACATGGGTTACTACTCACACCCAAGTAGTGATTCATATTATTGTGGATGGAGGAACTATCCGAATTTTGATTGGCAAAGTCAAAACTAAAGAAACTTCAGTGTTCCATGTTCCAACTATCAAGAGCCACCACCTCCCTATTCATATCAAGAACCACCATCTTCATATACATACCAAGAATCGTCCTCTTTCTACCCATATCAAGAGCCACCATCTCCCTATTCATACCAAGAACCATCCTCTTTTTACTCTTATCAAGAATCATCATCTCCTTCTTATTCATATCAAGAGCCACCATCTCTTTATTTATATCAAGAACCATCAGATCCTGAGCTTCTCATGAAAGAATTCATACATGATATAAGGACGAGTGTAAAAAATGTAGAGAAATATGTACAGTTGATTATCAAGTCCCAGGAAGAAGAACAAGCAAATTCTTTCCCAAGAGATATAATGCAAGATCCTATGGAAAAAAGTAAGAAAATCAAACAAAGGAGTTCATACTCCAGTGAATTAGAGAACTTTCCACCCTCACACATGGAAGAAAAGGAAGATGCAAAAACAAAGGAGAAATATGCACCAACAAAGAAGGAGGATACACAAACAAAGGAGGTTGTAAGGGATGAAAACAATTATGGGAATTTACACTCCAAGGAAGCAGAGAGTGGCATAGAGGGTGAGTTTATTGAACCACTAATTCAAGAAGTTCTTGATGAAGGGTACACTCTAACCATCACACAACACCCAAATTTTAAAATCAAAGAAGTGAAGGCAACCAAGAAAAGCAATGAAAAGGGAATTGTGACCAAGAAACAGAAGAAAATATCCATGAAAAAGAGAAGGTCAGAAAAAAATAATCCAACCTCTACCCCAACAAGCAAGGTGAATCAAGTTAATCACAATAAAAGAAAGCTTGTTAGGAGGAATTTATATCAGGGGACACTAATCATCACCTCTCCCCCCTTGAAGTCATTTCTTTTAACCAACTGGAAGAAGAGGAAGAAAAATCAACAATCAAGTGTCAAGCTAGTGACATTAAAGAAGCGCTTGTTGGGAGGCAACCTAACTAGTAGTATCCTTAGTTTTGCAGTTGCTTTGGTTTTAATTTTATAGTTATTTTGATTTTAGCATTATAATTATTTTAGTTTTGGTTTTAAATTACTTTATCAATTTTTTTTTAGAATTTTTCATGTTTTACATGTGTTTTGGTCATGCAAAATGATTAGAATAGGAACAGGAGCAATTAAGAAGAATTTTTTACACCCTATTTTCATCTTTTCTTTGCTTGAGGACAAGCAAACTTTTACGTTTGGTATTGTCGCTTCGCTTTTGGCCTTTTCTGTGTATTTTAATAGCACCAAAGGGAGATGAATGTTCTTCATGGAGGAATGAGATGGCCACCAGCATAACTGAGGTGGTTGAGTTCCTTTCATTCTATTTCTCTTCTGTTCTTATTTGTTGTCTTTTGTTATTTGTTGCTTTGAATGCCTGCATGATTTTTAGTACTTTCAGTTCTTAGATTTAGTTTCATTCTGTTATTTGCTTTTAGTAAAAACAATAATTGTCTCATGTACTATTCATTGAGTTTGAATCTAAAAAGAAAAGAAAAAGAAGTGATGTATTGCATGAGAAATTGAGTTTATATTTAAGAGTAGTCTTATTTACTTAAATGTGGTGGTGTTATCTGTGATTTTGAATGCATGATATGAACAGTGCATATTTGAATTTGAATCAAAGGATGTTTTCGAGTATGGACAACTGACGGTTCATCTTGTTGCTTAGATTAGGTATTTTTCTTCAGAGTTCTTAAGAATGAATTCTAGTGTTTCAAGGTGATGTTCTTATCATCACCAAAGCTGATTGATCTTCATCAATTTAGCTCTTGAATGCAATGTTCTGCTGAAGCTTGGCTAGCCATGTCTAATTTCTTTAGACTGAAGCTTTAGACTAACATTGCATGATTCCTGGAATTCTCATTTAGAATTTTGATACCTTTATTTTCTTTTCCACTTAATTTTCGAAAAAGCACAAAAAAAAAATTTACAAAATCATAAAATCCAAAAATATCTCTTGTTTGAGTCTAGTGTTTCATGTTAAGTTTGGTGTCAATTGCATGTTTCTGTTCTTCTTGTATTCATTCATGTGTCTTAAGGATCTTCAAGTAATTCTTGATGATTTTATTGCTCTGATTTTTAAATTCTCTTGACTTGAGTGTTATGTGTCTCATATGCATTCTTATTTTGTCAGTGTCAGCAGTACACAAACTGCTAAGTTTGGTGTCTTGCATGCATTGTTATTTGATTTTAGTTGCATTTTGATTATTCCTCATGATTAAAAATCCAAAAATATTTTTAGTTTGTGTCTTTTCAAGTCAATAATACAGAGAATTGAAGATTCAGAACATACTGCAGAGGAATCACACAGAAAAAGCTGGGCATTCAAAAATGCCCAGTGAAGAAGACAGACTGGCGTTTAAACACCAGCCAGGGTGCCTGGCTGGGCGTT
>NC_029775.3:32950711-32951403 GCF_000817695.3 Arachis duranensis
ATTTTCAAAAATACTTGCTATCAATTAATGATTTGATCCAACATTTCAAGTATGTTGCCTTTTCTGTTGAGAAAGGTTTAATGTTTGAATCATATCTTTTCTTGATAGCCAAGTTATTAATTTTTAAAATCAAATTTTTTAAAAATGTTTTTCAAATCATATCTTCTCAATCACATCTTTTTTAAAACCAATCATATCTTCCTAATCACATCTTTTTCAAAATAGTTTTCAATCATATCTTTTTAATTTCTAATTTCAAAATCTTTTTCAAAAATCACTTTACTTCTTTCTCACTCATGGTTTTCGAAAATCAATTAAAGTTTTTCAAAATGTTTTTAAAATCTTTTTAAATTATTTTCGAAAATTTCTTCCCCTCTTCTCACATCCTTCTATTTATGGACTAACACTATTCCTTAATGCAAAATTCGAACACCATCTTCTTTGATAAGTTCGAATTTTTTACTTCTGCCTCCTATTTTTCTTTTCCTCTGACACCTAAAGGAATCTCTATACTGTGACATAGAGAATTCCACATTTTCTTGTTCTCTTCTCTTTCATATGAGCAGGAGCAAAGACAAAAGAATTCTTGTTGAGGCTGATCCTGAACCTGAAAGGACCTTGAATCGAAAGCTAAGAGAAGCTAAAGCACAATTCTCTGTAGAGGACCTAACAGAAATCTTCAAAGAAGAAGA
>NC_029775.3:32953288-32954537 GCF_000817695.3 Arachis duranensis
GGCTCCATGAGAGTCCTCTGTCAAGCTACTGACATTAAAGAAGCGCTTGTTGGGAGGCAACCCAATGTTATATTTTATCTACTTTCTTTTGTTATTTTATGTTTTCTGTAGGTTGATGATCATGAGAAGTCAAAAAATCAATTGAAAAAGTAAAAACAGAAAGAAAAATAGGAAGAAAAACAGCATACCCTTGAGGAAGAACCTACTGGCGTTTAAACGCCAGTAAAGTTAGCAGATGGGTGTTTAACGCCCAGTCTGGCACCATTCTGGGCGTTTAACGCCAGAAAGGGGCACCAGACTGGCGTTAAACGCCAGAAAAGGGCTAGCACTTGGCGTTAAACGCCAAAAATGGGCACTAGCCCGGCGTTTAACGCCAGAATTGGCTCAAAACGCATTTTTGCATGACATTTGGTGCAGGGATGACTTTTCCTTGACACCTCAGGATCTGTGGACCCCACAAGATCCCCACATACCCTACCACTCTCTCTCTTCTTCACCCATTCACCAATCACCTCAACACCTCTTCCCCAAAAACCCTTCACCTATCAAATCCCATCTTTCTCTTCACCACTCACATCTATCCTTCATAAAACCCCACCTACTTCACCCGTCAAATTCAAACCACTTTCCCTCCCAAACCCACCCATACATGACCGAACCATGAGCCCCCCCACTCTTATATAAACCCATCTTCACTCCTTCTTTTTCACACAACCTAAACACCACTATTCTCCCTTTTTGGCCAAACACAAAGCCATTCCCTTCTTTCTCATTTCTTCTTCTTCTACTCTCTTCTTTCTTCTTTTGCTCGAGGACAAGCAAACCTTTTAAGTTTGGTGTGGTAAAAGCATTGCTTTTTGTTTTTCCATAACCATTTATGGCATCCAAGGCCGGAGAAACCTCTAGAAAGAGGAAATGGAAGGCAAAAGCTTCCACCTCCGAGTCATGAAAGATGGAGAGATTCATCTCAAGGGTGCTTCAAGACCACTTCTATGAAGTTGTGGCCTTGAAGAAGGTGATCCCCGAGGTCCCTTTTTCACTCAAAAAGAGTGAATATCCGGAGATCCGACATGAGATCCGAAGAAGAGGTTGGGAAGTTCTTACCAACCCCATTCAACAAGTCGGAATCTTAATGGTTCAAGAGTTCTATGCCAACACATGGATCACCAAGAACCATGATCAAAGTGTGAACCCAGATCCAAAGAATTGGCTTACTATGGTTCGGGGGAAATACTTGGATTTTAGTCCG
>NC_029775.3:32955632-32956153 GCF_000817695.3 Arachis duranensis
TCCTTGTTCTTTATTTTTCTATTTTTTGAATTTTAGTGCTTATGTTTATCTATGTTTGTGTCTTGTGATCATTAGTGTCTTATTGTCTATGCCTTAAAGTTATGAATGTCCTATGAATCCATCACCTTTCTTGAATAAAAAATGTTCTTAATTGAAAAAGAGAAGAATTGCATGAATTTTGAATTTTATAACAGTTTAATTATTTTGATGTGGTGGCAATATTTTTGTTCTCTGAATGTATGCTTGAACAATGCATATGTCTTTTGAATTTGTGGTTCATGAATGTTGGCTCTTGAAAGAATGATGAAAAAGGAGACATGTTACTGAGGATCTGAAAAATCATAAAAATGATTCTTGAAGCAAGAAAAAGCAGTGAATACAAAAAAAAAAGAGAGAAGAAGAAAAATGAAAAAAAAGAGAAGAAGAAAAAGAAAAAGAAAGAGAAAAATAAAGAAAAAGAAAGAAATAAAGTTGTGATCCAAGGCAAAAAGAGAGTGCTTAAGAACCCTGGACACCTCTAA
>NC_029775.3:32956284-32958160 GCF_000817695.3 Arachis duranensis
TGCTTTGGGCCACAGCCAAGACTCAATAAGTAGCTTTGTTCAAGAATCATCATACTTAACTAGGAGAATTAATGACACTATCTGGATTCTGAGTTCTTAAAGAAGCCAATCATTCTGAATTTCAAAGGTTAGAGTGAGATGCCAAAACTATTCAGAAACAAAGAGCTAAAAGCCCCGCTCATCTAATTAATACTGATCTTCATAGATGTTTTTGGAATTCATTGCATATTCTCTTCTTTTTATCTTATTTGATTTTCAATTACTTGAGGACAAGCAACAATTTAAGTTTGGTGTTGTGATGAGCGGATAATTTGTACGCTTTTTGGCATTATTTTTAGTATGTTTTTAGTATGATCTAGTTAGTTTTTAGTATATTTTTATTAGTTTTTAGTTAAAATTCACTTTTCTGGACTTTACTATGAGTTTGTGTGTTTTTCTGTGATTTCAGGTATTTTCTGGCTGAAATTGAGGGACCTGAGCAAAAATCTGATTCAGAGACTAAAAAGGACTGCAGATGCTGTTGGATTCTGACCTCCCTGCACTCGAAGTAGATTTTCTGGAGCTACAGAAGCCCAATCGGCGCGATCTCAACGGCATTGGAAAGTAGACATCCTGGGCTTTCCAGCAATATATGATAGTCCATACTTTACCCAAGATTTGATGGCCCAAACCGGCGTTCAAAGTCACCCTCAGAAATTCTAGCGTTAAACGCCGGAACTGGCACCAGAATGGGAGTTAAACGCCCAAACTGGCACCAAAGCTAGCGTTTAACTCCAAGAAGAGTCTCTACACGAAAATGCTTCAATTCTCAGCCCAAGCACACACCAAATGGGCCCGGAAGTGGATTTTTATGTCATTTACTCATCTATGTAAACCCTAAGCTACTAGTTCTCTATATATACACTACAAGAAAAACACCCATTCAAGTACACTTAAAAAGTGTAGCCAAAACCAAAAAAAAATGATGCCTTAGGAAAAGGCTACGCTTTTTAAGCTTCGGAGACACTTTTGTAGGCGATGCCTATAGTAGTGTTGCCTATTCTCAAAGGCTATGCTTTTCTGTAGCAAAGGCTACGCTTCTCGCCTTTAGGAATAGGGTACGCTTTTTAAGTGATGCTGTTCAGAACCTAAGGCTACGCTTTTCAGCACTAATAGTTACCATAATTCTAAGGAATAGGCTACACTTTTCAGAGCTACTGCATCACTTTATAAATGTAGCAAATAGTATACCTATAGCTACTCTATATAAGTGTAGCCTTTTGTCCCTCATATTTTTTTTTAAAATTTCTGTTTATATATATATATATAACAGAAATTTAAAAAAAATGAGAGACAAAAGGCTACACTTATATAGAGTAGCTATAGGTATACTGTTTGTTACATTTATAAAGTGATGCAGTAGCTCTGAAAAGTGTAGCCTATTCTTTAGAATTATGGTAACCATTAGTGCTGAAAAGCGTAGCCTTTGGTCTTGAACAGCATCACTTAAAAAGCGTACCCTATTCTCAAAGGCCAGAAACGTAGCTTTTGATACAAAAAAGCGTAGCCTTTGAGAATAGACAACACTAGTATAGGCATCGCCAACAAAAGTGACTCCGAAGCCTAAAAAGCGTAGCCTTTTCCTAAGGCATCATTTTTTTTCGTTTTTGGCTACACTTTTCAAGTGTACTTGAATGGGTGTTTTTCTTGTAGTGAAATATAGTACCGAAGGGTATCTTTAAAATAGGTTTATATGAAGATTCTAAAAATCTGAAGAAAAGGTAGCATAATACAAGTAGATGTTGTTTGAATTATGTAAGATTAATAAACATGACTAACTATAACACCATGTATGTCATACATGGAGGAAGATTTAGATAATTATGAATTGCATTAA
>NC_029775.3:32958475-32970425 GCF_000817695.3 Arachis duranensis
CAGAAAAACCAGAAAAATTACAGCTTTCACCCTGATAACAATAATATTAAAATTACATAATGAAAAAACAAAACCAAAAAAACCAAATCACAGCTTCCATCTTCTTCAATTTAATTAAATCACCATGAAGGACAACTAAAAAACGGACTAACACAACTTCATACTAAATGGAAACTAAAATCAGAAAAATCAGAAAACCAAAACCAGAAAAATCAGAAAAAGCAGAAAAACCAGAAAAATTACAGCTTTCACCCTGATAACAATAATATTAAAATTACATAATGAAAAAACAAAACCAAAAAAACCAAATCACAGCTTCCATCTTCTTCAATTTAATTAAATGACCATAAAGGACAACTATAAAACGGACTAACACAACTTCATACTAAATGGAAACTAAAATCAGAAAAATCAGAAAACCAAAACCAGAAAAATCAGAAAAAGCAGAAAAACCAGAAAAATTACAGCTTTCACCCTGATAACAATAATATTAAAATTAAATAATGAAAAAACAAAACCAAAAAAACCAAATCACAGCTTCCATCTTCTTCAATTTCAGTTCAAATTAAAAAGATATGGCATCCTCCTAAGTTCTAACAAATAAAAATTTTAAACTCAAAATCCTAATTAACAATTAACAATATATAAACAAATATTAGGGAATAAGAAAAAACTGGTCATACCATATTCATGTTTGGAATATGTGTTGATCCATGAGCGCTATTTGCATCAATTGGAGAGTGTTGGGCATCTTGTAACAAAGCTTCAATTTCTTCCGGCCTCATTCCAGGTTCAGATAGCTGAACTAGTAACTTAATCATGTTTCGCAATCCATGAAGGTCAGCCTCTTGGTGCTGCTGTTTGGCCTTCATCTCTCCAAGTTCAGCCTTCAAAGATGTGACTTCCTCCTGGTGTTGTTGCTTGAGTTCAGAAATTTCTGCATGCCTTTTTAAGTCACGTCGTGTAATAGATCTTTCGTAGCACCTAACCCGACCTGGTTGTTCTTTTCCAAATAAAGACTCAAAAGCTTCCTCATCTGTTTCACCAGCAGCTTGCCGGTTTTGGAATTCATCCTAATTAAAAGAAACATTTGACATAGAATTAGTTACCGTATCCTAAATTTGATTTATAATCATTAGTAATTCAATGAATTCTCATACAATTGCATCTTGTGTTTCCTGATCAACTTCCTTCCTTTTCCGACTTGTTCGAGTAGCAAGGAACATTTCAAACCTTTTTGGTTCCTCATTTGTTTCCTTTGTCGCGCGCTATAAAATAAAGCCTTAAATAAGTAAGTCTATAACAACATAACTAAAATTAACTAAACAAATCCCAGCACAAATATGAAATACGTATACCAGAGCCACTCGTACTCTTCCGAAGTTGATTGGCCCCATGCGATGTGGAAACTTCTGTTGTTCTTTATGTTTCTTATTTTTTTCACTTATTGACTATAATTGAATAAAAGGTTAGCATATAGAAATAGAGAACAATATAATTAAATTATGCTTCGGCAAACAACATTACAGCAACCAGAATAGTAGCAGGTATAATTGCACAGAATGGAATTGCAGAAAACAAAATTGCACAAAACAAAACTATAGAAAATAGAATTGCAGCAACTTAAAATTTCAGCAAACAAAGTAGCCAAAAATAGAATTGTAAATACAGAAATTCAGAAGTTCAGAATGGAACTGGCAGCCATATATCCTAAAAAAATTCAATTCAGTTCAAGAACCTACATCAGAATGGATATGTGTTTGTACAGCATGAGAGAGGACAGATTCCAACATTATCAATTGAAATTTCATTATTTTGCTTATGTCTTAACAAACAATAATATATTTGCAATTAAAGTACCAACAATTTTACCTGGATTGTAGGATGACTCCAATAATAGATCAATTTTATGAATTGACTTTCTGGAACTTGTGTCGGTCGATTTTTCACCATATCTTCGATGGTATCAAAGGGAACAAAGTGCTTCTGCTTAATCTTTCCCTTGAACCGCTTCCAAGCATCCCGAATTGCTTGGATCACCCACTTTTCTCCACTGTCTGGGAGGATAAACTTGGTCTGCATGATATCAACAGTGTTATACGCACCTTCCTATATTTAAAATAATCGACATTTAATAATAATAGAAGAGTCTTACATTAACATAGTTCCACATGAATTTCTTAGCTTTAGGAGTTACAGCATGCCAGCTAGTGTACAACAGACTCACAAATCTTTTATTTCTCCCAATTGTTCCTACGAAACTAGTTAAATTAGACACACTTTGATCGGTTGGTCCTACTGGCTGTCCAATATCAAAAATAACTTCTTTCCGCTGTTCCATAGTTCTTGCATAAATCTCTTTGCAAGTTGTTTTTCCCCGGGTTTTCTTCTTCTTTGGCTCTCCTAGTTTCATGCAGTAGGGGGAAAATTAGGGAGTAATTAGTGATGCCAATTGAAAAATTAAGCAGTATGATTTACAAAAAAATATAGAAAATGATAGAAATAAATTACCTTCGTCATCATCAATGTCCTCCATCACATGTGAATAATAATTTTCATCAAGTGGAAAGCTATCTCCCACATCATCACTTAGTTCAGAGCTTAGTCCATCAATTTCAACATCTATCCCATTTTCTTTTAAAAATTCATCAATAGTTGTAGCCCTTACCCTTGGCTTGCTCTTTTCCTTTCTTGATCCATCTTGCTCCAACATTAAATCTTCAGCTTGTGAGGTAGTGTTTGAACTCAGCAAAGTAGTGTCATGTTGCCTTTTTTTTGTGTTAACGGTTCATGTTGTACTTCATGCTTCTTTTTCTCAGCCATAGCCACAGTCAAGTGATTCTTTCTGGAATGCTTGGCTGTACTTCCAGGGTTTCATGCGTGAAATTCATCCTTTTGTTGATTGTGCTGAGTGTGCTTTGTAAATGAGTAAAATCCAGCTTCTTTGACGTACACTTCTTCACTCCTTTGGTTGCACTCAACTCTTTTTGACTTTCGACTACATCCAACCTTGGCATAGTTTCCTCCTTGTCATTACGTGCTGCACCTTGCATCACATATTGCTTGCGTTCATTTACAATCCTTTGTCTCTTGGCTTCAAATTGTCGAAGCAAATTCTTACTTGATGTTGCTTTAAGATCAATAAATTCTTTATTCCTACACAAATAAATTAGTTAACTCGAGTTAATATAAGCAATAAAATGACATATCCTATAAGAAACACTAACAAATGAGAAATTAAAACAAAAATATGACTTACAAATAAAAAGGTGACGAAAACTTAGTTATACATATGTACATATTAAGCAATAAATTGCTTAGGCTGACCCATCAGAATCAGAATCTCCAACGAAATCTGCCTCATATTCTTGGGCAGAAGTCACTTGGGGAACCGTTTCAATAACTGTAGGTCATAGATCATTCCTCTCCAGAATAAGTTCACCATCATCAGCTGGTATGGCAGGACTTGTTATATGCTCGTGTTGTTCATTATAGAAGGTTTGACTGGCCTCAGACTCAGATTCGTCATTTGTTTTAAATAAGTCTCTTGGGATAGTTTCCATAACATAATGTTTGTTATGTTCATATGGATCTTGCACATAAAAACACTGATGTGCTTGAGATGCTAGTATGAAAGGTTCATTCTGGTAGCATTTCTTATTGAACTGAACAAATGTAAGACCATACTTGTCTCTCCCAGCATCATACCACTCACACCGAAACAATACAACCTTAAAACGCCCAAAATAATCTAACTCTACTATCTCAAATAACCTGCCATAATAAGCTACAGTGTCTTGAATTGGACTTTTATCTTTAGCACTTGCAAAGCTTGAAGTTAAAGCAGTTAATGTGACACCACTATTTTGTGTTTTTCTCCTTGCCTCACGCTCCACAGTGTGAAACCTATATCCATTAATTATATATCCAGAAAATCTTCTTGCAACAGAGCTTGGACCTCGAGATAATTCTTTTAGCCAAATAGGCACATCTGGATCCCTCGCCTGAGTTTCAAACCACTGCGAGAAGGTTCTACTGTGCACTTTTGCTTTTCTCCATTTTGTTCCCCGCTGATTGTTAACCTCATCCTCATGCTCTCTGTAGTTATTAATAGTTATGTTTGATCGGAAAAAATCTAAATGCACTTGTTTAGTGAATAAACATAAGTTATATTAAGTTACCTAACATAATCTGCGACTTCTTCGCAATTGTATAATACATATACATGGGCTTGAGCACTTGATATGTCATCAAGATTAATTGGTTCTCCATTTCCCACGCCTAACGAACGACCTTTGTTAGAAAACAACTTTGAAGGAAAAACTTCATCGTCATTAGGATCATCATCATTCCAAGGTCGCTTATTAAGTCTTGTTCGCACACCTCCATGCAAGTATCTTGAGCAGAAAGTTAAGCACTCTTCAGCCAGATATGCCTCTGCAATAGAACCTTCGGGGCGACTTTTGTTGCGTACATACGACTTTAATGTACACATGTACCTTTCTGGAGGATACATCCAACGAAACTGCACCGGACCACCCAATCTCACCTCATTTGCTAAATGAATAGGAAGATGAACCATTATGTCAAAAAAACTAGGGGGAAAGATCCTCTCAAGGTGGCATAATGTTTCCACAATCTCTGACTCCAGTCGATCTATCTCTTCCAATGTGATTAACTTTTTGCATATGCGACGAAAAAAGGAACTTAGTCGAATCAACGGAATGGCTACGTGATCAGGAAGGATGCTTTTAATCGGTATTGGTAGTAAGTAGTGTAGCAAAAAATGAGCATCGTGGGTCTTATACCCAGAAATTTTTCTTTCTGCTAGATGTACACACCGTGAGATATTCGAAGCACTACCATCAGGTAGCTTTGTTGTTTTCAAAACACCACAAAAAATTGACTTCTCTGCAGCAGTCATAGAAAAGCATGCCTTTGCCAACTTTGTTCTCTTGCCATTATTCACCTCCTTTGGTTGTAGATTTTTCCAAATCCCCAAATCTTTTAAGTCATATCGAGCATTCAGATGATCCTTTGTCTTGCCTGGGATATCCAAAAGAGTTCCAATTATACTGTCAACTATGTTCTTCTCTATGTGCATGACATCTAAGTTGTGACGCAGCAGGTTCTTGTGCCAGTAAGGCAATTCAAAGAAAATTGATCCTTTTTTCCAATTCCATGGGAAACTATTAGATGTACTTTGCTTCTTCCCGAAAACATTCTCAACATTTTGTAGCATCTCAAAAATTTCCGTTCCTTCTATAACAGGTGGAGGGGGTCTTAATTCTTGCTTCCCATTAAAAGACCTTGTATTGGTTCTCCATGGATGATCCATGGGTAAAAAGACACGATGGTCCATATAAACTGTCTTCCGACTATGTTTTAGTTGTAGAGAAGAGGTATTTTTGTTGCAACAAGGGCAAGCCAATTTTCCCTTTGTACTCCACCCAGACAACATAGCATACGCAGGAAAATCATTAATTGTCCACAAAAGAGCTGCCCGCATTTGAAAGGTCTCATTCTTTGATGCATCATAAGTTTCCACCCCTATTTCCCACAACAACTTCAAGTCTTCCATCAATGGTTGTAGATACACGTCAATATCTTTGCCAGGTGATTGTGGCCCAGGGATAAGCAAAGAAAGCATACAATATTCAGGTTTCATGCACATCCACGGAGGCAAGTTGTATACCATCAACATTACGGGCCACGTGCTCCATGAAATATTCATGCTACGAAATGGGTTGAACCCATCACTTGACAAGCCTAGTCTAATATTGCGTGATTCTTTTGCAAAATCTTCATTCATTTCATCAAAGTTCTTCCATGCCAGTCCATCAGCAGGATGCTTTAACGTCCCATCTTTAATGCGCTCCTCATCATGCCACCTCAGACTAGCTGCCGTTTTTGAGCACATAAATAATCGCTGAAGTCTTGGAATTATAGGAAAGTATCTCAGAGTCTTTGCAGAAATAGGACGACCTTTCTTGTGAGGTTGGTTCTCGCTATTATCACTAGAATTTTCAGTATATCGAGATGTTCCACATACACGACATTGTGTTTCATCCTTTAGTTCTTTCCTATACAGGAGGCAATCATTAGGACAAGCATCAATTTTTTTATAATCCAGACCTAAATCTCTTATCATAGCCTTCGTCTTATGGAAAGATGGAGGTATGTTAATTTTAGGCATTGCCTCTTTCAATAGCTCTAGAAGGGAAGTGAAGGAGGCATTGCTCCAACCGTGCAAACACTTTAACAAGTACAGGCGGATTGTAAAAGATAATGTAGAAAATTTCTTGCAGCCCGGGTATAACTCTTGACTTGCCCCATCAATTAAATTATAAAACTTTTTAGCCTCTTCATTTGGACCTACAGTAACACCCTCAGCATGATCTCCAAATGCATCATTAAGCAGTCCTTCGATGTCATCGCGTGCACCTTCATCATCCGTGTCATCATCAACCACCATCGGGATTGTCCATTCCCCGTGATTAATCCATGTTCTATATCCCTTAACAAATCCGTCGGCTACTAAATGGTCAAACACCACATCTCTTCTATACCACTCAATGTTACAACACCTCTTACAAGGACATTGAATTTGTTGTCCGTCCGGTTCTCCCTCAGAGTATGCAAACTCTAAGAAACTAATAACACCATTGATATACTCTTCGCTATACCTCGGTAGATCCATCCAATCCTTCGGCATATCACAAAACCTAATCGATAATTATTAAATTTTTTTGGAGAAAAATTTATAAGGGGTCGCAAAGTGAAGATAACAAGAGTAGAGGAGGAAGGGTGTTATGAAATATAAGGGGCATGCGCTATGAAACGGACTTCATAGCCTTGTAGTTAGGTTAGGAAATGGCTCCTAATCTTTAGAAGTAATTCTCTAAACATTTTACTAGAAACTCGCTGAAGCAAAACAAATTAAGAAAAACAGAGAATTTATAGTACATAAATAATAAGTTAAATTGCAACTTCATAACTAATAAAGCAATCAAAGTGGAGCTACACATGAATTAATAGTATAATAATAAAGTGAAAAAAAAAGTATACATTGTACCTTGCCATGACACGATCAATGTTTTGACAAAATCCACTTGGGAGCTTTAACCAAAAACTTCAATCTGTTTGTTACCAAGTAAAATTCTAAGAGATTAGACTATGATATTATTTACTCTTGATTTATTTTCTTAAATTCTAAACTGATATAATTAAAATGTAACGGGAAAAAAATAAAAAAAATCAATTCAGGTCGGTAACTTATTTGGAAAATAAAAGCAATCTGATAACAGCCCAAAATTTAAATCCAAAGCATGAGTAACTGAGTAACTAAAAATAAAAGGAAGCAATGTTGCTTCTCAAAACTCAATTCAGGTCAGTAGAAGTGAGACGATTTAATGGTAAGTCATGAGCTAATCAAAATATATCCTGGTAACTGGTAAGCCATGAACTTGGCAGCCATTCATGCAAACCACATGGGTCATCCATGCAGCAGCAGACAATGAAATACATTTAGAGAATAGTGAAAAGAATCTGGAAAAGAATAGTGAAAAAAATCTGGAAAAGAATCTGGTAATTCAGGTCCTTAATTTTTTTATACCTTTCCGATTATCCCTTTTCAAGCAGCAAAATAATAATGAAAATGTATTTCACTATTGTCTTAAGCCCCTTTTTATTTTAAAAACAAAGTATTTTTGGCCAGTCCTACATATAATGGAGTATTACTATTTTATATGTGGAGTATGCAGAATTGAACCATTTAACCACGAATTTAGCACAATCATCATTTAGCAAGAATTAAATTGATATAATAAAACAGATTTGGGACCCAGCAACAGCAGCAGCAATTAAAACATTTATATAAATAACCTTCTACATGTTGTTTTTATTCACAAACAGTTAGGGAGAAAGGTCTTTTTAACCAATGATAAATTAATAATGCATAATAGTTCTCTTAATGTAACCAATATCACGGATTATATCTGTGGTGCAAGTTGAGCATCCAAACAAAATGAGTGTCTCAAGTAATAAAAGAAAAAGAGGTTGCTGAGTTTCACGGACTAGTTTAAGCTTAGAGGAGGTCCTGATTCAAAAAGAAAACTAGTATATAGATTCCTTGATTTGTTATGTGTTACTCTCTGACAATAGCACCTACACCTTAATAATAGGGTATCTCTTCTTCCCACTTACCAAACACCCATCACATTCACGGGCTACAACAAAATAACACTTTATTACTTATTACTTCTTACCACTCCAATTATTTAATTAAATAATATTCTTCTGCTCTATGATCCACTCCAGCATGTTATATCAATATTATATATATACATAGTTCATGATATTCATAACTACTGTACCTTTGTTTGGCTATTCCATAATGGGAATGGCTCTTTCGGAAAACAGAGCACCCAAGGTCTCTGTTTTGCTCTGTTTCGTGGCTCTGTTCTTCAGCTCCAGTGGAGTTGGGGCACAGAATTCTCCGGTGTTCGCCTGCGATGTGGCCAAGAACCCTGCATTGGATTTAGAGTATGTCTATTTAATTTGTTTTAGATGTCATCAATAAGTCTAATCAATAACTTATTAATCGATCTATCTAGCTCCTTTGTTAAAAGTTCTCTTGTTTCATCTTTACAACAATGCTCTTGAAAAATGTGAAAGTATCCTTGGAAGCAATGCAACTATATATCCAGTTGTCAAAGAGTGTTCTTTAATAATGAAAAGAGTTGTAATAATAGTAATTTTTAGGGAAACAGTTCTAATTAACTTTATGCAAGCTGATTTTTTCACACAAATTTGAAGGAATCAAGAAATTTTAAGCGGAGAGAGTTTTAATGTTTCCTTTTTTCAGTCAAATACTTCAGATTTAATTCATTTTCAATTTCATTGGGTTTTGACTTTTTTATTACTATAATTAAAGAGACCAAAGAAATAAAGGCCACCTCTCTTTAATCTAATCCTGTTTAATTACATGCAGTTTCTTGAATCTCAATCAACAAAGATTAAAGTTAAAGTAGACAAACAATAATCATTTCTAGCTTAATTAGATAGCACTAAAATTATTATATATGGTATTTCTAGCTTTGATGAAGTAGCATAATAGATAATGTCAGAGATTTTATGCTCCAACTTGGAAAGGTTTAAGTGGAAAAAGCATCAGAAATATCTTCACTTGAGGTGATTTAAGTGGAAAAAATTAAAAAAAAAAGGTTTACCAGAATGAGCAAATTTATTGAGACGGGTGTGCCTACTCAAACGCTGCGTTTCTTGTTGAGATCAAAGAGCCAGAGAGGGAGAGATCAAAACAATCTAAAGCTCATGGCAGCCACCAAATTTTGCTCCTGAAAAGGAAACACAATTTCGGACGAAGAAAATTATTAATCCTCAACATGCATTTGGATTCAGTATCAATTAATCCTAAAGATGATCAATTCGATCTATGATTTGCTTGCTTATTATGCCTTAACTTTGTAAACTAACTACCAGAGTTGGCCTTGGATTATTGATATCCTAGCACATTATATAAAGTTATTAAATCTTTTTTTATTTTATTTTTTCAAAAACGAAAATCTGTAATAATGAAATGAGAGGTCTAATCACATCAAAATCTGGAAAGGCTCCCAATAATTGATGAAGAAAGGGGATCCATGACTTCCTAACACTAGAAATGACCCCTGCCATTGGATCAAGAAAAAAAATAAAAAAAGAAAAATGGCCATCATTCACCCCATAACATGCTCAGTCGTATCCATAGGGTTAATTATTAAAAATCACATTATCATAAATATAGTATTAGTATTCAAATTTAAAAGGCTGGTAAGAAGTATGTATATTTTGGAGAGTAATAACTAATAGGGGAAGGGTAATTATTGGGTCAGAAGGGAATTTTTTACAGGACTGAACCGACCACTTAGAATTTAGAAACATGCAAGATTACAGCTCTTGAATCAAATTTCTTCCTATCAAGTTCTACAAGATTACAGCTCTTGAGTCAGAAAGACTTTAGCCAAAACAAGCAAAAAGAATAAATAAAAGCACTCCTCAGAATCCTGACAATAATTGATTAACATATAGTCACATATAAAGAGAGAAGGAGGTAACTTCAATACTTCATCCTAATCCTTTTTACAAAACCCAGAGTATAACTAATCCATTACAAGCACCAAGCTCACTTGTGTTAGGGCAAAACAAAAACCATTCTTATTTCTTAGTTAGCAACAAAAAACTTTTTGTTTGTCCATATATATTTTCTAACAATAATGTTCCACATTTCCACTATATGTGCCTAATAAGAAAATTCTACATTACTGTTGAGTTAAGTTTTTATATTTAATACATAATATATGTCAAAATAGTTTAACATAAATAATCCAAAACAACTACCCTAATACTAATGATTGTCATGCATCTAAAATGATTGTCATGCATATTGGAATCTGAGAAAAGCTGTTAAATTGAAATCT
Source organism: Arachis duranensis (assembly GCF_000817695.3). Lineage (NCBI taxonomy): Eukaryota > Viridiplantae > Streptophyta > Magnoliopsida > Fabales > Fabaceae > Arachis > Arachis duranensis. Next base: position 32,968,954 of record NC_029775.3, read on the forward strand.
ACTGGAAATAAGCGTGCAAAGCCTTCCAAACTTGAGGACAAGGATCATGCAGATAATTCAAAGGACAAAGACCATGCAGATAATTCAGAGAACAGTGTTACTATTTCATCAAATGAAGATGCAAAACAAATTTTGAAAGATATGTCGTCTGCAGAGCAAAGTGATCTATTTGCTATTGTTACATTTAAACGTGAAAATTTATGTTCAGAGTCGGCACCCACCAGGAAAGCAATATGATACAATTCATTGGTGAGTTGCTGCCAACTTATTCATTGAGAAAACAGAAACGGAAACTGAAAACAGAGAAGGAGAAGCCAATTTATTCATTGAGAAATCACAGAAACAAAAACTTATTAACGCTAAATTTGGTTTCAGTCTCAGAAACAAACCCTAAAATACCACAAATCTTCATCAACAACAACATGCATGTTATCAAATTACAGTTCACAAACCCATATTTCACAGATTAAAACCCCCAAATTAAAACCCCTAAAATAGGAACCCTAACCTTCTAATCGATTTCCGAAGCAAATAGAAATCAATACATACCTATTCAATGATGTGAGCACAGCGAAGATGAGAAGCACGGAGATGACGATGGCGACAGCGGCGCAGCGACGATCGTGAGAGCGGCTCCGCGAGGATGGTGACGGTGGCACAACGACGATAGCGAAGAGGAGTGTCAGTCAGTAGTGGGGAGTGGGGGGTGAGTGGGGAGTGGGGGGTGAGTGGGGAGTGGGAGGCGACGACAGTCAATGGCGAGAGTTACAGGGTTTCTTACGACGGTCAGTGGCTTCTACTTCGCGATGAAAGGTGACGAAGGTGATTTGAGGGAGCTTTCAGGAAAAAGCTAAGTGACACTGAGGGTTTACTAGGGGACGAAGGTGATGATGAGTTTTACTAAGTGCACGTGTGATGGGTTTGCTTTCAGGAAAGAGCTAGGAAAAAATTTCACTAAGTGTCAAATTGTTTTCTCTGGATACATTAGGCATCGCTTTTTAAGTGCAGCCAAAACTTAAAAAATAGGCTACTCTTTAAAAGCGTCTCCTTTGATACGAAAAGTGAAGCTATAGATATCAACCTACAGCTACGCTTTATAAGTGATTTCTATATTATCTAAGGCTACGCTTTTTAAATGATGGCACATTTGTGTATCCTTTTCTCTTATAAAAAGGCAACACGGAGAAAAGCGTAGCCTATTCTATGAATAGGCTACGCTTTTCAAATGTAGCTTAAAAAAAGTGTGGCTGAATGGGTATTTTTCTTGTAGTGATAGGACCTTTTGCTATTGTATTTTAATCTTCTGAGCTTTGGAATCTTTTGATCATGTTTTTATGATTGAACCCTCTTTGGGAGGCTGGCCATTCAGCCATGCCTAGACCTTGTTCTTATGTATTTTCAACGGTGGAGTTTCTACACACCATAGATTAAGGTGTGGAGCTCTGCTGTACCTCGAGTATTAATGCAATTAT
>NC_029775.3:32970594-32971768 GCF_000817695.3 Arachis duranensis
AGGGTGCGTTGAACATTTCCACTGAGAGGATGGGAGGTAGCCATTGACAACGGTGAAACCCTTGCATAAGCTTGCCATGGAAAGGAGTAAGAAGGATTGGATGAAGACAGTAGGAAAGCAGAGAGACGGAAGGGACCTAGCATCTTCATACGCTTATCTGAAATTCCCACCAATGAAGTACATAAGTATCTCTATCTTTATCTTTATGTTTTATTCGTATATCACCCATATCCATTTGAGTTTGCCTGACTAAGATTTACAAGGTGACCATAGCTTGCTTCATACCAACAATCTCTGTGGGATCGACCCTTACTCGCATAAGGTTTATTACTTGGACGACCCAGTACACTTGCTGGTTAGTTGTGCGAAGTTGTGATAAAGAAGTGAGATTGCAATTGTGCGTACCATGTTGATGGCGCCATTGATGATCACAATTTCGTGCACCAGATATAAAGACGAGTGTCAAAAATATAGAGAAATATGTGCAGCTGATTATCAAGTCCTAGGAAGAGGAACAAGAAAATTCCTTCCCAAGAGATATAATGCAAGATCCTATAGAAGAAAGTGAGAAAATCAATCAAAGGAGTTCATATTCCAGTGAATTAGAGAACTTTTCACCCTCACACATGGAAGAAGAGGAAGATGCAAACTCAAAGGAGGAAGATTGGTGCACGAAATTGCAATCACACTTTTGCAACCCCGCACAACTAACCAGCAAGTGCACTGGGTCGTCCAAGTAATACCTTACGTGAGTAAGGGTCGATCCCACGGAGATTTTCGGCTTGAAGCAAGCTATGGTTATCTTGTAAATCTTAGTCAGGATATCAATAATTATCAAGTTTGATTGTGAAAAGTAAAAGAACATGAAATAAGTACTTGTTTTGCAGTAATGGGGAACAGGTTGAGGTTTTGGAGATGCTCCATCTTCTGAATCTCTGCTTTCCTACTGTCTTCTTCTTCAAGCACGCAAGGCTCCTTCCATGGCAAGCTGTATGCAAGGGTTTCACCGTTGTCAGTGGCTACCTCCCATCCTCTCAGTGGAAATGTTCAACGCACCCTGTCACGGCACGGCTATCCATCTGTCGGTTCTCAATCAGGCCGGAATAGAATCCAGTGATTCTTTTGCGTCTGTCACTAACGCCCCGCCCTCAGGAGTTTGAAGCTCGTCACAGTC
>NC_029775.3:32972976-32975291 GCF_000817695.3 Arachis duranensis
GGATACATACATGCCACAGACACATAATTGGGTGAACCTTTTCAGATTATGACCCAGCTTTGCTAGAGTCCCCAATTAGAGGTGTCCAGGGTTCTTAAGCACACTCTTTTTGGCTTGGATCACAACTTTATTTCTTTCTTTTTCTTTCTCTTTTTTTTTTGAATTCACTGCTTTTTCTTGTTTCAAGAATCAATCTGATGATTTTTCAGATCCTCAATAACAGTTCTCTTTTTCCCTCATTCTTTCAAGAGCCAACAATTTTAACATTCTCAAAACAACAAATTCAAAAGACATATGCACTGTTCAAGCATTCATTCGGAAAACAAAAAGTATTGTCACCACATCAAACTAATTCAACTAGTTTCAAGGATAAATTCGAAATCCTGCACTTCTTGTTCTTTTGTGATTAAAGCATTTTTCATTTAAGAGATGTGATGGATTCATAGGACATTCATAGCTTTAAGACATGAATTTGAAATTTTATTAATTATGAATTAAGAACAAGACTCAAAAATAGATATAAGATGAGACTAGAGAAAAAAATAGAAAACAAAAATTTAAATAAGCTCCTAATGATAGAGGTTTTCACAGAGTTAGGACTCAACAACCTTGATTTTGAGAAGTGGATGCTCCCTCAATTTGAGGGGAGAATTTTTGGCGTTTCAACTCTTGAAGTTCACGCCCCTGCTTCTCTTGTTCCTTCAGCAATTTGCAGAGCATGCAGTTCTGATTCTGCTGTTCTTCCTTAAGTTGCTCCATAGTCTCTTGCAACTTGGTGATAGATGCTTCTAGGCTGGCCCAATAGCCAATTTTAGGAAATTCAGGGAGGAACTCCTGCGCCCTCCTTTTGATAGAGTTGTCTTGCATTTGTCCTTCCATTGACTTCTTGGTGATTGGATGTTCAATGGGTATGAATTCATCTACTCCCATCTTTACCCCAGCCTCTTTACAGAGCAAGGAGATCAAGCTTGGGTAAGCCAGTTTGGCTTCAGTGGAATTCTTATTTGCAATTGTGTAGATCTCACAAGCAATCAGATGATGAACCTCCACTTCTTTTCCAAGCATAATGCAATGAATCATCACTGCTCTCTTCATGGTGACCTCAGAACGGTTGCTAGTGGGCAATATGGAACGCCCAATAAAATCTAGCCAACCTCTTGCAATTGGTTTGAGGTCTCCCCTCTTGAGTTGGTTTGGGACACCCTTTGAATTGGTTATCCACTTAGTTCCAAGGAGACATATGTCCTCTAGAACTTGATCCACATCCTCCTATTGAAGGAATCAGGATCATCTTGCAGTTGAGGTAGTTTGAAGATTTCTCTTATTTTGTCCAGATGGAAGTACATAACTTTCCCTCTGACCATGGTTCTGTAGGTATGGTAAGCAGTTCCAGCCATTCTCTGCTTATCTGTTAACCACAGATTTGAGTAGAATTCCTGAACCATGTTCCTTCCAACCATTATTTCAGGATTGGTCAGAACTTCCCATCCTCTGTTTCGAATTTGCTCTTGGATCCCCGGATATTCATCTTCTTTCAAATCAAATTTAACTTCCGGGATCACTGACCTAAGACCCATTATTTTGTGATAATGGTCTTCATGTTCTTTGGTTAAGAACTTCTCTTGATTCCAAAGATTCTTTGGATTATTCTCTTTCTTTCCTCTTAAAATTGTTTGTTTTCCCTTAGGAGCCATGATCTTGATGAATCTTGGCTTAGTGATCACGGAAAAGCACACCAAACTTAGAGGTTTGCTTGTCCTCAAGCAAAAGAAAGGAAAGAAGAGAGAGAAGAGAAGAGCAAATTCGAATGGTGTGGGGGAGTGGTGAGGCCGAACGTGTTTTTATAAGGGGGGAAGGAGATTTCGAAAAAATTGAAAGGAGATTTGAGAAGATATGGAGAGAATTTGAGAGAAGGGTGAGTTTTTGAACAAGATTTGGGATTGATTTGAGAGAAATTTGAAGAATGATTTTGATTTTTGAAGATTTGAAAGTGAATGATGAAAGGTTGAAATGTGTTTATGTAGAAAGGTATGGGTAAGAAAAGGAAAGTTTGAAAAAAAATTTGATTGGAAAGCAAAATCTTGGTCCCCCACCTTTCTGGCGTTAAACGCCCAGAATGGCATCCATTCTGGCGTTTAACGCCCATTTGCTGCCCATTGTGGGCGCCCTGGCTGGGCGTTAAACGCCAGAATTCCCTTTATCACTAGGCGTTTTGCTAAACGCCCAGGATGCTGCACACCTGGCGTTAAACGCCCAGAATGGGCACCCATTCTGGCGTTTAACGCCAAAAATGGCACCCTTACTGGCGTTAAACT
>NC_029775.3:32975451-32976956 GCF_000817695.3 Arachis duranensis
CTCAACATATCCATATGGTGATACTCCTGTAATCACATACGGACCCCTCCATCGGGATTTAAGTTTTCCTGGAAATAATCGGAGCCTAGAGTTGAAGAGCAGGACTTTTTGTCCTGGCTCAAAGACTCTGGATGACAACTTCTTGTCATGCCACTTCTTTGCTTTTTCCTTATAAATTTTTGCATTTTCAAAGGCATTGAGTCTGAACTCCTCTAGCTCATTTAGCTGGAGCAATCTTTTTTCACCAGCTAACTGAGCATCCATGTTTAGGAACCTGGTTGCCCAGTAGGCTTTATGTTCCAGTTCCACGGGAAGATGACAAGCCTTCCCATACACCAGTTGGTATGGAGAGGTTCCTATAGGAGTCTTGAATGCTGTTCTGTATGCCCACAGAGCATCATCCAAACTCTTTGCCCAATCCTTTCTTCGGGCTATCACAGTCCGTTCTAGGATTCTCTTTAGCTCTCTGTTAGAGACTTTAGCTTGCCCATTTGTCTGTGGATGATACGGAGTTGCCACTTTGTGGCTAATTCCATATCTGACCATAGCAGAGGATAGCTGTTTATTACAGAAATAAGTGCCCCCGTCACTGATTAGTACTCTGGGAACACCAAACCTGCTGAAGATGTGTTTCTGGAGGAATTTCAGCACGGTCTTGGTATCATTAGTGGGTGTAGAATTTCAGCATGGTCTTGGTATCATTAGTGGGCGTAGCAATTGCTTCTACCCACTTAGATACATAGTCCACTGCCACCAGAATGTAAGTGTTTGAGTATGATGGTGGGAATGGACCCATGAAGTCTATTCCCCATACATCAAACAATTCAATCTCTAATATCCCTTGTTGAGGCATGGCATATCCGTGAGGCAAGTTACCCGCTCTTTGGCAACTGTCACAGTTACGCACAAACTCTCGGGCATCTTTATAGATAGTAGGCCAGTAGAAGCCACATTGGAGGACTTTAGTGGCTGTTCGCTCACTTCCAAAATGTCCTCCATACTGTGATCCATGGCAGTGCCATATGATCCTTTGTGCTTCTTCTCTAGGTACACATCTGCAGATCATTCCGTCCGCACATCTCTTAAAGAGATATGGCTCATCCCATAGGTAGTACTTGGCATCTGAAATTAATTTCTTTCTTTGCACTCTGCTGTACTCCTGGGGTATGAACCTCACAGCTTTATAATTTGCAACATCTGCAAACCATGGAACTTCCTGAATGGCAAAGAGTTGCTCATATGGGAAAGTCTCAGAGATCTCAGTAGAAGGGAGGGACGCCCCAGCTACTGGTTCTATCCGGGACAGATGATCAGCTACTTGGTTCTCTGTCCCTTTTCTGTCTCTTATTTCTATATCAAACTCTTGCAGAAGCAACACCCATCTGATAAGCCTGGGTTTTGAATCCTGCTTTGTGAGTAAGTATTTAAGAGCAGCATGGTCAGTGTACACAACCACCTTGGATCCCACTAGATAGGATCTAAACTTGTCAATGGCATAGACCACT
>NC_029775.3:32979070-32979618 GCF_000817695.3 Arachis duranensis
AGGAATTTGTCTGATAACTGTTTCCATGTCTTTATGCTTGCTATAGGTTGGTTATTCAACCACCTCTTAGCTTGATCTTTTACAGCAAATGGAAACAGTAATAGTCTGTAGACATCCTGATCCACCTCTTTATCACGTACTGTGTCAGCAATTTGTATGAACTATGCCAAAAACTCAGTAGGTTCTTCCTGTGGAAAACCGGAATACTGTGCCAGAAACTCAGTAGGCTCTTCCTGTGGAAGACCGGAATACTGGCAATTTTGCTGCACTATGATAATGAGTTGAGGATTTAGCTCAAAGCTGCTTACTTTGATGGGAGGTGTACAGATGCTACTCCCATATGCAGCTGTAATGGGGTTAGCATATGACCCCAGAGTCTTTCTGGACTGTTCAATCCCACTTAGGTCCATGATGGATAAAGGAAAATGATATGGATTGCAAGTAGATAAATATTTTTTTTTTGAATTAACCGAAAAATAAAATAAAAACAAAAGGAAAATAAAATAAAAAATTCGAAAATTAAAAGAAAATAAGATCAAAGCAAATTA
>NC_029775.3:32979724-32980011 GCF_000817695.3 Arachis duranensis
AGAAGATATGATTGAAAATTATTTTGAAAAAGATTTGATTTTTGAAATGAGGAAAGAGAAAAACAACAAAATGACACCAAACTTAAAATTTTTAGAAAATCAAACACTAATTTTCGAAAATTTTAAGGAAAAACACAAAGAGGACACCAAACTTAGAATTTTAACGGATCAAAAAGGGACTAAAGATATGCAAATTCGAAAATTGAAAGAAAAACAAAAGCATGCAATTGACACCAAACTTAAAATATGAAACTAGACTCAACTAAAAGACTCTAAACCAACAAAAA
>NC_029775.3:32980161-32981066 GCF_000817695.3 Arachis duranensis
TTTTGCAACCCCGCACAACTAACCAGCAAGTGCACTGGGTCGTCCAAGTAATACCTTACGTGAGTAAGGGTCGATCCCACGTAGATTGTCGGCTTGAAGCAAGCTATGGTTATCTTGTAAATCTTAGTCAGGATATCAATAATTATCAAGTTTGATTGTGAAAAGTAAAAGAACATGAAATAAGTACTTGTTTTGCAGTAATGGGGAACAGGTTGAGGTTTTGGAGATGCTCCATCTTCTAAATCTCTGCTTTCCTACTGTCTTCTTCTTCAAGCACTCAAGGCTCCTTCCATGGCAAGCTGTATGCAAGGGTTTCACCGTTGTCAGTGGCTACCTCCCATCCACTCAGTGGAAATGTTCAACGCACCGTGTCACGGCACGGCTATCCATCTGTTGGTTCTCAATCAGGCCGGAATAGAATCCAATGATTCTTTTGCGTCTGTCACTAATGCCCCGCCCTCAGGAGTTTGAAGCTCGTCACAGTCATTCAATCATTGAATCCTACTCAGAATACCACAGACAAGGTTTAGACCTTCCGGATTCTCTTGAATGCCGCCATCAGTTCTAGCTTATACCACGAAGATTCTGATTAAAGAATCCAAGAGATATCTACTTAATCTAAGGTAGAACGGAGGTGGTTGTCAGGCACACGTTCATAGTTGAGAATGATGATGAGCGTCACAGATCATCACATTCATCCGGTTTAAGAACAAGTAATATCTTAGAATGGAAGCAAGCATGATTGAATGAAAAACAGTAGTAATTGCATTAATCCATCAAGACACAGCAGAGCTCCTCACCCCCAACCATGGGGTTTAGAGGCTCATACTGTAAAAGGTACAATGAGAAACGTGTAAAGTGTCACGAGGTCCAGATACAATGTCAAAAGATCCTATTAATAGTAA
>NC_029775.3:32981268-32994679 GCF_000817695.3 Arachis duranensis
AGTTAAACGCCAGCTTTTGTGCCAGTTTGGGCGTTTAACTCCCATTCTTGTGCCAGTTCCGGCGTTTAACGCTGGAAATTCTGAGGGTGACTTTGAACGCCGGTTTGGGCCATCAAATCTCGGGCAAAGTATGGACTATTATACATTGCTGGAAAGCCCAGGATGTCTACTTTCCAGTGCCGTTGAGAGCGCGCCAATTGGGCTTCTGTAGCTCCAAAAAATCCACTTCGAGTGCAGGGAGGTCAGAAGCCAACAGCATCTGCAGTCCTTTTCAGTCTCTGAATCAGATTTTTGCTCAGGACCCTCAATTTCAGCCAGAAAATACCTGAAATCACAAAAAAACACACAAACTCATAGTAAAGTCCAGAAAAGTGAATTTTAACTAAAAACTAATAAAAAATATACTAAAAACTAACTAGATCATACTAAAAACATACTAAAAACAATGCCAAAAAGCGTATAAATTATCCGCTCATCAAAGATGCACCAACAAAGAAGGAAGATGCACAAACAAAGGAGGTTGTAAGGGATGAAAACAATTATGGGAATCTACCAACAGAGAGTGGCATAGAGGGTGAGTTTATTGAACCACCAATTCAAGAAGTTCTTGATGCAGGGTACACTCTAACTATCACACAACACCCAAATTTTGGAATCAAAGAAGTGAAGGCAACCAAGGAAAGCACTGAAAAGGGGATTGTGACCAAGAAATAGAAGAAAATATCCATGAAAAAGAGAAGGTCAGCAAAAAATAATCCAACCTCTACCCCAACAAGCCAAGGTGAATCAAGCTAACCACAATAAAAGAAAGCTTGTTATGAGGAATTTATATCTGGGGGCACTAATTTTCACCTCTTTCCCCTTGGAGACATTTCTTTTAACCAACTGGAAGAAGAGGAAAAAAATTCAACAATCAAGTGTCAAGCTAGTGACATTAAAGAAGCGCTTGTGGGAGGCAACCCAACTACTAGTATCCTTGGTTTTGCAGTTGCTTTGGTTTTAATTTTTTAGTTATTTTTATTTTAGCATTATAGATTTTTTTGTTCTGGTTTTAAATTACTTTATCTCAATCTTTTCTTTGAATTTTTCTTGTTTTACATGTGTTTTGGTCATGCAGAGTGATTAGAACAGGAATAGGAGCAATTAAAAGAGATTTTTGACACCCTGGAGTTTTTCTTTGCTTGGGGACAAGCAAAGTTTTAAGTTTGGTGTTGGAGGAGCACAACCGGAGGAATGAGATGGCCACTAGCATAACTAAGGTGGTTGAGTTCCATTCATTCTATTTTCCCTTACGTTTTTATTTTATTGTCTTCTATTTTCTGTTGTTTTGATTGCCTGCATGATCTTTAGTAGTTTCAGTTTTTAGACTTAGTTTCACTATGTTATCTACTTTTAATAAAAAAAAATTAAATATCTCATGTACCACTCACTGAGCTTGAATCTAAAAAGAAAAAAAAAGTGATGTATTGCATGAGAAATTGAGTTTATATTTAAGATTAGTCTTGTTTACTTAAATGTGGTGGTATTATTTGTGATTTTGAATGCATGATATGAACAATGCATATTTGAATTTGAATAAAAAGATGTTGATGTATGAGGAACATAAATTTCAAGAACTATTATGAATTCTCTTAAATTAGTAAAAACTTAATCCTTGAAGCAAAAGAAAAAAAAAAGAAAAGCAAGGTCCAAGGCTCTGAGCATCAATGTCTAGGAAGGTCAAATATGATTAAAAGCTCAAAGAGTTGTTTTCCTAGCCATATGCTTGTGGTGTAATTGTGTCAAGTAATCCTTGAGACAGAGCACTAAGAGTCGAGATCAAGTGCATTTAACAGAGTATGCCAAAGGCTTTGAGCACCACTGTCTGAGTGTAACTGAAAGAAAAATCATAACTTAAAGTGAGTTCCCTAGTTAACTGCTTGTGGGTTTTTATGTCAAGTGAAGCTTGAGACAAAACATTTAAAGTCACGGCTAGACTCAAGGTGCAAAGCACCAAAGAAAAGAGAATTAAAGGTAATTTGCTGTGTTCAAGGATTAAATTGAAGTATAAAGATTAGAAAATTCATAATATAATCCGGATACTAATTCCGAATGACAGTGACATTCCTCTGATTCAAAGGAGAGTGAGATGCCAAAACTATTAAGAATTACAATGAATAAACCCCACTTTAAGAATAGACATGAGCATAACTGAACTCTCACCTCTCATGCAAATTCACATCTTAATCATGTACTAATTTTGGTTGCTTGAGGACAAGCAACAATTCAAGTTTGGTGTTGTGATGCGTGAGCATCTTTCCTACCTTTTACTAGTGAATTTGCAATTAAATTGTAGAGTTTAATTAAGAATTAATTATATTTTAGCTACTATAGATGCAACTTTGAGTCGTGTGCAATTCTGTTTATTTTAGATAGCATACGAATGGATTTGATAGAGTTTCCGTAGAAAAAGAGAGAAGGCGAATGATGCTGTCAACCCTGACCTCGCTGCACTCAAACCTGAATAACTCGAGTTATAGAGGTTTAATTGACGTGATTCTAGTGGCGTTGAAAAGCTAACTTTCAGAGATTTCCAATGATGTATAACAGTCCATACTTATTCTCCATCAATTCTGCCAAGGCTGCACCTAACTTGAGGTTTCTCAAGTTAGGCGTGGATTATTAAGGAAAGAAGTGGTCCCGCGTCCAAATTTATGATGGCAGCAAAGATATTATTTATTTTTTGATAAAATCTTTTATTTCAATTACAAATAGGAAAAGATATTATTTAGTTTTAGGAAATATATTTTACATTAATTAGGATTAGATATAAAAGGGAAAATAATATCTTCTCTTCTCTTACCTCATTCGGCATTTTACAGTTTTTCAGAATCCTTATTTTTCTCTCTGTACCATGAGCAACTAAACATCCACTATTAAGGTTAGAAGCTCTGTCCATTGTATGTATTGATACTATTATTTTTCTATTTAAATTCATGTATTGATTTATAATTCAAGAATTGTTTTCGTTCTTTATCTTATGAATTTGGGTGGAACGGAAGTATGACCATTTTTCTAATTGAGTTCTTGTATAACTTGGAAAATTTCTTTACTTGAACAACAGTTTGAAAATATATTCTCCTAAATTCCTAATTATCTGGACTTAACAGGATATGTGACATATAATCCTCTTATATTTGGGTAATTAGGATTTCTGTGGCATATAAACTAGAATTGAACTTCACCCTCTAATTGGAATTAAGTGACCAAGGAATTGGTGGTTGATGAATTTTAGAGGAGACTAAAAGGGTCTAAGGAATTAGGGTTTAGTCACATATAGTTTTCCATGAATTAAATCTTGCATGATTAAAATAGTTAGTAAGAAAAGTCAATCTGGAAAATAGATAACTTTGAAGCCTTAACTGTTTTCTCCATATATTATTCACTACTTGTTTACTGCTTGCTTTCTGATATTCAGAATTTACTGTTTAATGCAATTGAAACCCAAACACCATTTTCTGCTTGTCTAACTAAGTAAATTAATCAACCATTGATGCTTAGTCCATCAATCCTCGTAGGATCGACCCTGATTCACTTGAGGTACTACTTGGTACGACCCGGTGTACTTGCCGGTTAGTTTGTGGGTTATAAATTCCGCACCACTTATCCCCAAGCAACTAAAAACACAGTAGGATAAGAAGAAAAGTAAGATACAATAAATCTCAGAGTTTCCAATGAAGCTCAATTTCAATTAGATGAGCGGGACTTAGTAGCTTTTTGCTTCTGAATAGTTTTGGCATCTCACTATCCATTGAAACTCAGAAATGTTGATCTCTTTAAGAACTTAGAATCCAGATGATATTATTGACTCTCCTAGTTCAGTTCTTTTTTATTCTTGAACATAGCTTTCAGAGTCTTGTCCGTAGCCCTAAGCACTTTGTTTTCCAATATCACCACCGGATACATAAATGCCACAGACACTTTAACTGGGTGAACCCTTTCGGATTGTGATTCAGCTTTGCTAGAATCCCCAGATAGAGGTGTCCAGAGTTCTTAAGCACACTCATTTTGCTTTGGACCACGACTTTAACTGCTCAGTCTCAAGCTTTTCACTTGACACCTTCACACCACAAGCATATGGTTAGGGATAGCTTAGTTGAGCTGCTTAGGCCAGGATTTTATTCCTTATAGGCCCTGTTAACCATTGATGCTCAAAGCCTTGGATCCTTTTACCCTTGCCTTTTGGTTTAAAGGATTATTGGCTTTTTGCTCTTGCCTTTTGGTTTAAAGAGCTATTGGCTTTTTCTGCTTTTTATTTCTTTTTTGCATTTTTTTCGCATGCAAAATTAAGTTTGGTGTTCTCGTAGTAATTTTTCTTTTAAAAATATTTTTTAAAATACTAGTATTTTTCTTTGTTTAATTTTTAAATTTTTAGTTCACCTCTTTTCTTTTATTTTCGAATTTTTCTTTTATTTTTATTATTCTTTATTTTATTTCTTTTCAAAAAGAAAAGAAAAAAATTATGTTATTTCTTCTTTACTTTCCTGTTTACCACATGGTGCATTTAATTTTGTTTGGTGCTTTATGCTAAGAAAAAATAATGGAGAGAGATCACATGTGTTACTACTCACACCCAAGTAGTGATTCATATTATTGTGGATGGAGGAACTATCCAAATTTTAGTTGGCAAAGTCAAAACCAAAGAAACTTTAGTGCTCGATGTTCCAACCTTTACTACCCTAACAAGCAAGGTGAATCAAGCTAACCACAATAAAAGAAAGCTTGTTAGGAGGAATTTATATCTGGGGGCACTAATATTCACCTCTTCCCCCTTGGAGACATTTCTTTTAACCAACTGGAAGAAGAGAAATAAAATTCAACAATCAAGTGTCAAGCTAGTGACATTAAAGAAGCGCTTATGGGAGGCAACCCAACTACTAGTATCCTTGATTTTGCAGTTTCTTTGGTTTTAATTTTTTAGTTATTTTTATTTTAGCATTATAGATTTTTTAGTTATGGTTTTAAATTACTTTATCTCATTTTTTTGAAATTTTCTTGTTTTACATGTGTTTTGGTCATGCAGAGTGATTAGAATAGGAATAGGAGCAATTAAAAGGAATTTTTGACACCCTGGAGTTTTTCTTTGCTTGGGGACAAGCAAAGTTTTAAGTTTGGTGTTGGAGGAGGACAGCCGAAGGAATGAGATGGCCACTAGCATAACTGAGGTGGTTGAGTTCCTCTCATTCTATTTTCCCTTAGGTTCTTATTTTATTGTCTTCTATTTTCTTTTGCTTTGATTGCCTGCATGATCTTAAGTACTTTCAGTTCTTAGATTTAGTTTCACTCTGTTATTTACTTTTAAAAAAAATTAAATGTCTCATGTACCACTCACTAAGCTTGAATCTAAAAAGAAAAGAAAAAGAAGTGATGTATTGCATGAGAAACTGAGTTTATATTTAAGATTAGTCTTGTTTACTTAAATGTGGTGGTATTATTTGTGATTTTGAATGCATGATATGAATAGTGCATATTTGAATTTGAATCAAAAGATGTTGATGTATGAGGAACATAAATTTAGAGAACTATTATGAATTCTCTTAAATTAGTAAAAACTTAATCCTTGAAGCAAAAGAAAAAAAAAGAAAAGCAAGGTCCAAGGCTCTGAGCATCAATGTCTAGGAAGGTCAAATATGATTAAAAGCTCAAAGAGTTGTTTTCCTAGCCATATGCTTGTGGTGTAATTGTGTCAAGTAATCCTTGAGACAGAGCACTAAGAGTCGAGATCAAGTGCATTTAACAGAGTATGCCAAAGGCTTTGAGCACAATTGTCTGGGAGTAACTGAAAGAAAAATCATAACTTAAAGAGAGTTCCCCAGTTAACTGCTTGTGGTGTTTTTGTGTCAAGTGAAGCTTGAGACAAAACATTTAAAGTCACGGCTAGACTCAAGGTGCAAAGCACCAAAGAAAAGAGAATTAAAGGTAATTTGCTGTGTTCAAGGATTAAACTGAAGTATAAAGATCAGAGAATTCATAATATAATCCGGATTCTAATTCCGAATGACAGTGACATTCCTCTGATTCAAAGGAGAGTGAGATGCCAAAACTGTTAAGAATTACAATGAATAAACCCCACTTTAAGAATAGACATGAGCATAACTGAACTCTCACCTCTCATGCAAATTCACATATTAATCATGTACTAATTTTGGTTGCTTGAGGACAAGCAACAATTCAAGTTTGGTGTTGTGATGCGTGAGCATCTTTCCTACCTTTTATTAGTGAATTTGCATTTAAATTGTAGAGTTTAATCAATAATTAATTATCTTTTAGCCACTATAGATGCTACTTTGAGTCGTGTGCAATTTTGTTTATTTTAGGTAGCATTCGAATGGATTTGATGGAGTTTCCGCAGAAAAAGAGAAGAAGGCGAATGATGCTGTCAACCCTAACCTCTTTGCACTCAAACCTGAATAACTCGAGTTACTCAGGTCCAATTGACGTGATTCTAGTGGCGTTAGAAAGCTAAATTTCAGAGATTTCCAACGATATATAATAGTGCATACTTCTTGTCCATCAATTCTGCCAAGGCTGCGCCTAACTTGAGGTTTCTCAAGTTAGGCGTGGATTATTAAGGAAAGAAGTGGTCCCGCGTTCAAATTAATTATGGCAGCAAAGATATTATTTATTTTTTGATCAACTATTTTATTTTAATTACAAATAGGAAAATATATTATTTAGTTTTAGGAAATATATTTTACATTAATTAGGATTAGATATAAAAGGGAAAAGAATCTCTTCTCTTCTCTTACCTCATTCGGCACTTTACAGTTTTTCAGAATTCTTATTTTTCTCTCTGAACCATGATAAACTAAACCTCCACTGTTAAGGTTAGAAGCTCTATCCATTGTATGGATTGTTACTATTATTTTTCTATTTTAATTCATGTAATGATTTATAATTCAAGAATTATTTTCATTCTTTATCTTATGAATTTGGGTGGAACGGAAGTATGACCATTTTTCTAATTGAGTTCTTGTATAACTTGGAAAATTTCTTTACTTGAACAACAACTAGAAAATATATTCTCCTAAATTTCTAATTATCTGGACTTAATGGGATACGTGACATATAATCCTCTTATATTTGGGTAATTAGGATTTCTGTGGCATATAAACTAGAATTGAACTTCACCCTCTAATTGGAATTAAGTGACCAAGGAATTAGTGGTTGATGAATTTTAGATGAGACTAAAAAGGTCTAAGAAATTAGGGTTTAGTCACATATACCTTGCCATGAATTAAATCTTGCATGATTAAAATAGTTAGTAAGAAAAGTCAATCTGGAAAATAGATAACTTTGAAGCCTTAACTGTTTTCTCCATATATTATTCACTACTTGTTTACTGCTTGCTTTCTGATATTCAGAATTTACTGTTTAATGCAATTGAAACCCAAACACCATTTTCTGCTTGTCTAACTAAGTAAATTAATCAACCATTGTTGCTTAGTCCATCAATCCTCGTGGGATTGACCCTCATTCACTTGAGGTACTACTTAGTACGACTCGGTGCACTTTCCGGTTAGTTTGTGGGTTATAAATTCCGCACCACTTGTCCCCAAGCAACTAAAAACACAGTAGGATAAAAAGAAAAGTAAGATACAATAAATCTCAAAGTTTCCAATGAAGCTCAGTTTCAATTAGATGAGCGGGACTTAGTAGTTTTTTGCTTCTGAATAGTTTTGGCATCTCACTATCCATTGAGACTCAGAAATGTTGATCTCTTTAAGAATGAATCCAGATGATATTATTGACTCTCCGAGTTCAGTTCTTTTTTATTCTTGAACATAGCTTTCAGAGTCTTGTCCATGGCCCTAAGCACTTTGTTTTCCAATATCACCACCAGATACATAAATGCCACAGACACTTTAACTGGGTGAACCCTTTCGGATTGTGATTTAGCTTTGCTAGAATCCCCAGATAGAGGTGTCCAGAGTTTTTATGCACACTCTTTTTGCTTTGAACCACAACTTTAACTGCTCAGTCTCAAGCTTTTCACTTGACACCTTCACACCACAAGCATATGGTTAGGGACAGCTTTGTTGAGCCGCTTAGGCCAGGATTTTATTCCTTATAGGCCCTGTTAACCATTGATGCTCAAAGCCTTGGATCCTTTTACCCTTGCCTTTTGGTTTAAAGGATTATTGGCTTTTTGCTCTTGCCTTTTGGTTAAAGAGCTATTGGTTTTTTCTGCTTTTTATTTCTTTTTTGCTTTTTTTTTCGCATGTAAAATTTTTTCTTTTTTTTGTATCTTGCTTTTTGCTGGTTTTTCTTGCTTCAAGAATCAATTTTTAGATTTTTTAGATTACTAATAATATTTCTCCTTTTTCATCATTCTTTCAAGAGTCTACATTCTTAATTTCAATTTCAAATATGCACTGTTCATTCATACATTTAGGAAACAAAAAATAATGCCACCACATCAAAATAATTGACTAATCTTATTATATAACTCAAATTTTTTGTATCTCTCAATTCTTTAATATAATATTTTCTTCTAAGTAAGGTGAGAGATATATGGAATATTTTATAGCCTTAAGACATAGATAGAAACTATCATGCAATAAGAACTTGAGAACAGACAATAAAACATAACAGAAAATAGAAAAATAACATAAGAAAAGGGAATTAAGAGAACGAATCCACCTTAGTGATGGTGGCTACTACTCCTCCTTGAGGATCCAATGTAGTGCTTGATCTCTTTAATGTCACGCCTTTGTCTTTGTTGTTCTTCCCTTATAGCCCTTTAGGAGTGGTAAAAGTAAAAAAGCAAAGCTTTTGCAACACTAAACTTAAGATTTTTGCTCGTCCTCGAGCAAATATGAACAATGGGGAAGAATAGCATAGAAAAGGTGGGGTAGGTGGAGATTCTGTGGGACCTACTAGTCCTAAGAGGCTAGGGAATTCAAATTCCCTGCTCTCCTTATGGGCGTTTAAACGCCCAGGGCTATGCCCATAGCTGGTGTTCAACGCCAGCTTTGCTACCATGTGGGGCGTTGAACACCCAGCCAGTGCTCCCTGGCTGGCGTTCAACGCTGGCAACACTCCATCCAAAGTGTTCTATTTTCACTGCTAAACCTTTCTGTCTCTATTCTGACTACTGCACATGATCACAAACATTAAAAAGCAAGGAAAAACTCTAAAAATAAACTAAAATAAACTCAAAAGAAAGTAAACAAAAGAAATAAGAACAGAAATACTCTGCTCATGGTTGGGTTGCCTCCCAACAAGCGCTTCTTTAATGTTATTAGCTTGACGGACATCTCCTTTCAAGGAGGAAGCTTGTCATAGAGGAATAAATCCTTACTCCTTATTGGGAGCTTCCTTCCTGTGCTCTCATAGATTAGCTTAATACGCTCAAGAGACAAGATCTTGTTCACTGTGTAAGGTAGGGTTTGGCTTGCAGTAATATGCTGGTGTCCCTTAGTGCCATTTCCCTCTTCCATGGTGGTGCGGAATTTATAACCACAAACTAACCGACAAGTGTACCGGGTCGTACCAAGTAGTACCTCAAGTGAATGAGGGTCAATCCCACGAGGATTGATGAACTAAGAAACAATGGTTAAGTGATTTACTTAGTTAGACAAACAGAAAAGAGTGTTGAGAGTTCAAATGCATCAAACAGTAAATTCAGAGAATCAGAAAGCAAGCATTAAATTTGTGAGAATAATATATGAAAAAAATAGTTAAGGTTTAAGAGATATCTATCTTCCGGATTGACTTTTCTTACTAACTATTTTAATCATGCAAGATTCAATTCATGGCAAACTATATGTGACTAAACCCTAATTCCTTAGACCTTTTTAGTCTCCTCTAACCTTCATCAACCGCCAATTCCTTGGTCACTTGATTCCAATTAGAGGGTTAAGTTCAAATCTAGTTTATGTACCGCAGAAACCCTAATTACCCAAATATAAGAGGATTATATGTCACGTATCTCGTTAAGTCCAGATAATTTAAAATTTAGGAGAAATTATTTTCAAGCTATTGTTCAAGTAAAGAGCTTTTCCAAGTTATACAAGAATCCAATTAGAACAAGGGTCATACATCCGTTCCACCCAAATTCATAAGATAAAGAATGAAAATAATTCTTGAAATAGAAATCAATACATGAATTAAAATAGAAAAGTAATAGTATCAATCCATACAATAGACAGAGCTTCTAACCTTAATAGTGGAGGTTTAGTTGCTCATGGTTCAGAGAGAAAACCAAGATTCAGAAAAATTGTAATTTGCGGAATGAGGTTGAAGAGAAGAGAAGAGCCTGAAGGGCTGATTCTTTTTCCTTTTATATCCAATCCTAATTAATGTAAAATATATTTTCTAGAACTAAATAATATCTTTCTGTTAGTAAATAAAATAAAATTTAAATCAAAATTGATTAAATACATCTCGTGCTGCTCCTTGGACAATTGTGGACCACCAATTTCACTAAGGGTGGCACCAAACTTGGGCTGGGCCAAGTTTGGCACCACCATGCCTGAATGTATCTTCAATATTATGCACCCTTGGTGCCAAACTTGAGAAATCTTAAGTTTGGCTTTGGTTCGACGCCAAGCATTCCTAGAGGTAGGTGAGTGTGGCGCCAAACTTGGGTCTCCAAGTTTGGCGCCATTGAGGCCGAACAAAATGGAGAAAAAGGGTATTATATTTTATGTTATTAGAAAGCTCTGAAAGTTAGCTTTCTAGTGCCACTAAAATAACGTCAATTGGATCTCTGTAGCTCGAGTTATTCATGTTAGAGTGCAAGGAGGTCAGGGTTGACAGCATCATTCGCTTTCTTTTCTTTTTCTTCAGAAACTCCATCAAATCCATATGAATGCTACATGAAATAAACAGAATTGCACATGACTCAAAGTATCATCCATAGTGGCTAAAAGATAATTAATTCTTGATTAAACTCAACAATTTGAATGCAAATTCACTAGGAAAAGATAGAGAAGATGCTCACGCATCACAACACCAAACTTGAATTGTTGCTTGTCCTCAAGCAACCAAAACTAACATAGGCTTAGGATTTGAATTTTCATGAGAAGTGAGTGTTCAATTAAGATCATGTCTCTTCTTAAAATGGGGTTTACACACAGCAATCCTAAATAGTTTTGGCAACTCACTCTCCTTTGAATAAGAGGGATATCACTGTCATTTGGAATTAAAATCTGGATAATATTATGAATTCTTTAATCTTCTACACTTCAGTTTAATCCTTGAATACAGAAAATTTCCTTTAATTCTCTTTTATTTGGTGCTTTGCACCATGAGCCTAGCCGTGACTTTAAATGCTTTGTCTCAAGCTTTACTTGACACAAAAATACCACAAGCACTTAACTGGGGAACTCTCTTTAGTTCTGATTTTTCATTCAGTTACTCCCAGACAGTGGTGCTCAAAGCCTTTGGCATACTCTATTAAATACAATTGATCTCGACTCTTAGTGCTCTGTCTCAAGGATTACTTGACACATTTTACACCACAAGCATATGACTAGGAAAAATAACTTTTTGAGCTTTTAATCATAATTGACCTTTCTAGTCATTGATGCTCAGAGCCTTGGACCTTGCTTTTATTTTTCTTTTGCTGTTTCTTTTGCTTCAAGGATTAAGCTTTTGTTTACTTCAAAGAATTCATAATAGTTCTCTAAATTCTTGTTCCTCACACATCAACATCCTTTGATTCAAATTCAAATATGCACTATTCATATCATGTATTCAGAATCACAGATAATACCACCACATTTAAGCAAATAAGACTACTCTTTAATATAAACTCAATTTTTCATGTAATACATAACTTCTTTTCTTTTCCTTTTAGATTCAAGCTCAGTGAGCGATACATGAGACAATTTTTTTAAACTAAAAGCAAATAATATAATGAAACTAAATCTAAGAACTGAAAGTACTAAAGATCATACAGGCAATCAAAGCAACAGAAAATAGAAGACAACAAAATAAGAACAGAAGGGAAAATAGAATGAAATGAACTCAAACACCTTAGTTATACTGGTGGCCGTCTCATTCCTCCAGCTGTGCTACTCCTTGAAGAACATTCATCTCCCCATGGTGCCATAGTAGTTGGGTTGCCTCCCAATAACCGCTTCTTTAACGTCACTAGCTTAACGATTGATTGTTGCTTTTTCTTCCTCTTCTTCCAGTTAGTTAAGAGAAATGACTTTAGTGGACATGAGGAGAAAAATGATACCCACCAAAAAGCAACTTCCATACAACTCTCTAATTTACTGGGTCTAAGAAAAGCATATTCAAGTGTTGGGGGAGAAAACTTCAATTCAAATATGGGCGGTGCATTTAGATTTTTCTTCTCAGGAGCTTGCATGCATATAATTGAAGGGACTTGTATGGCTTCTTTCTGAATTATTGGAGTGTGCATGGTTTCCTCCTTTATTTGTGAAGCTTCCTCCTTTGTTTGTGCATCTTCCTCTTCTTCCATGTATGAGGGTAAAGAGTTCTCTAATTCATTGAAGTATGAACTCTTTTGATTGATTTCCTCACTTTCTTCCATAGGATCTTGCATTGTATCTCTTGGGAAGGAATTTGCTTGTATCTTGTCCAGGTGCTTGATAATAAACTTCGCATGTTTCTCTATATTTTTGACACTCATCCTCATATCATGTATGCATTCTTTCATGAGAAGCTCAAGAGCTGATGGTTTTTGATATGAATAAGGAGAGGAGGGTGGTTCTTGATATGAATAAGAAGGAGATGATGGTTCTTGGTAAGAGTAAAAAGAGGATGGTTCTTGGTATGTGGTGGATGAAATTGTGATCACTATTCTCTAAGTTGTATGAAATTATTATTATGGCACCAGTTGAATTCACAACTCCGTTCAACTAACCAGCAAGTGTACTGGGTCGTCCAAGTAATAAACCTTACGTGAGTAAGGGTCGATCCCACAGAGATTGTTGGTATGAAGCAAGCTATGGTCATCTTGTAGATCTCAGTTAGTGAGTGGAATCATAGGGTCAAATGGAATTAAATTGGATAAATAAAATAAGTAAAAGGGATAGAGTACTCATGCAGATTCATTGGTGGGAATTTCAGATAAGCGAATGGAGATACTGTATGGCTCAAGGACGCCTGCTCTCCCATTGCTTCAACTCAATCCTTCTTACTCCTTTCCATGGCAAGCTGTATGTAGGGCATCACCGTTGTCAATGGCTACATCCCATCCTCTCAGTGAAAACGTTCCTATGCTCTATCACAGCACGGCTAATCATCTGTCGGTTCTCAATCAGGTTGGAATAGAATCCCTTGATTCTTTTGCGCTTGTCATCACGCCCAGCCTTCAGGAGTTTGAAGCTCGTCACAGTCATTCAATCACAGAATCCTACTCGGAATACCATAGACAAGGTTTAGACTTTCC
>NC_029775.3:32995860-32996303 GCF_000817695.3 Arachis duranensis
CTCTTTTGCTTTGGATCACGACTTTAACCACTCAGTCTCAAGCTTTTCACTTGGACCTTCATGACACAAGCACATGGTTAGCGACAGCTTGATTTAGCCGCTTAGGCCTGGATTTAATTTCCTTGGGCCCTCCTATCCATTGATGCTCAAAGCCTTGGATCCTTTCTACCCTTGCCTTTTGGTTTTAAGGGCTATTGGCTTTTTCTACTGCTCCTTCTTTTTCTTTCTATAATTTTTTTCGCAAGCTTCCTTTTTCACTGCTTTCTCTTGCTTCAAGAATCAATTTCATGATTTTTTTCAAATCATCAATAACATTTCTCTTTGTTCATCATTCTTTCAAGAGCCAACAGTTTTAACATTCATAAATAACAAGATCAAAAATATGCACTGTTCAAGCATTCATTCAGAAAACAAAAAGTATTGTCACCACATCAATATAATTA
>NC_029775.3:32997508-32998727 GCF_000817695.3 Arachis duranensis
TCTAAGGAGGTGTTGAGTTGCTCCCAATAGTTGTTGGGAGGAAAGTGCATTCCTTGAGGCATCTCAGGAATTTGTTGATGATGAGCTTCCTCATGCACTTCTTGAGGGCCGTGAGGAGCTTCTCTTGCTTGGTCCATCCTTTTCTTGGTGATGGGCTTGTCTTCTTCAATGGAGACATCTCCTTCTCCCATGACTCGGAGGTGGAAGCTTTTGTCTTCCCTTTCCCTTTTCTAGAGGATACTCCGGCCTTAGGTGCCATTGATGGTAATGGAAAAACAAAAAGCTTATGCTTTTACCACACCAAACTTAAAATTTTGCTCACCCTCGAGCAAGAAAGAAAAGAAGAGTAGAAGAAGAAGAAGAGAATATGGGAGAAAGGGGAAAAAGTAGGTTCGGTTATGTGGGAGAAGAAGGGGTTGTGTTGTGTGAAAAATGAAGTAGAAGGGAAGGGTATTTATAGGGAGAGGGAGGGTGGGTATTCGGCCATTTTGAGTGGGAATGGGTGGGAAAGTGAATTTGAATTTTATGAAGGTAGGTGGGGTTTATGGGGAAGAGTGGATTGATGTGAGTGGTGAAGGGGTAATTGGGAAGAGGAATTGGAGTGATTGGTGAGAATTGGGAAGAGGAATTGAGGTGATTGGTGAAGGTTTTTGGGAAGTGTGATATGGGGAAGGGTGAAAATGAGATTAGGATTAGGAGAGTGTGATTAGGATTAAAAGAGAAGGTGGGAATATGGTAGGTGGGGATCCTGTGGGGTCCACAGATTCTGAGGTGAAAAGAAATACCATTCCTTCACCATATAGGCATGTAAATTGCCTCCGTGCATCATTCTGGCATTCAAACGCCCATTGGTGCACGTTCTGGGCGTTCAACGCCCATGTAATGCATGTTTCTGGTGTTGAACGCCAGTTTCATGCTTGTTGCTGGCGTTTAACACCAGCTTGTCTCCTCCAGGCACATTCCTGGCGTCCAGCGCCACGATGTTGCTTGTTTCTGGCGTTCAGCGCCAGAATGGTGCTCTGTTCTGGCGTTGAACGCCAGCCAGATGCATCTTACTGGCGTTGAACGCCAGTCTGCGCTACCTCCAGGGTGAAAAATTTTTTTCTTCTATTTTTGACTCTGTTTTTAATTTTTTTGATTTTTTCGTGACTCCTCATGATCATGTACCTAATTAAACACAAAAATAACAAAGAAACAAAATAAAATAAAATTAGATAAA
>NC_029775.3:33001000-33001563 GCF_000817695.3 Arachis duranensis
AAAGAAATTTTGAAAAAGGGATGAGATATTTTCGAAAATTAGAGAGGGAGAAGTAGTTAGGTGGTTTTGAAAAAGATAAGACACAAACAAAAAGTTAGTTAGTTGATTGAAAAAGATTTGAAATCAAATTTTCAAAAAGATAAGAAGATAAGAGGTTGGATAAGATATTTGAAATCAAATTTTGAAAAAGAGAAAATTTTTGAAAAAGATAAGATAAAAGATAAAAGATTTAATTTTAAAAAAAATGACTTAACTAACAAGAAACTACAAGATAAGATTCTAGAATTTAAAGATTGAACCTTTCTTAACAAGAAAGTAACAAACTTCAAATTTTTGAACCAATCACATTAATTGTTAGCTAATTTTCGAAAATTTGATATAAAGACAAGAAAAAGATTTTGAAAATATTTTGAAAAAGATTTTTGAAATTTTCGAAAAAAAATGAAAAAGATATGATTTTTGAAAAAGATTTTGAAAAGATAAGATTTTTAAAATTGAAATTTTGACTTGACTTGTAAGAAACAACTAATTTTAAAAATTTTTGACCAAGTCAACCCAAAATT
>NC_029775.3:33002932-33003440 GCF_000817695.3 Arachis duranensis
GCTAATCACTGGTTGGTTCCCGCTCCTACTGGAATAGAATCCCTTGATTCTTTTGCGTCTGTCACTAACGCCCAGCACTTGCAAGTTTGAAGCACGTCACAGTCATTCATTACCGGAATCCTACTCGGAATACCACAGACAAGGTTAGACTTTCCGGATTCCCAGGATCCTACTCGGAATAGCACAGACAAGGTGAGACTTTCCGGATCCTCATAAATGCTGCCATCTATCTAACTTATACCACGAAGATTCTGTTGGGGAATCTAAGAGATACACATTCAAGCTCGGTTGCATGTAGAACGGAAGTGGTTGTTAATCACGTGCGTTCATAAGTGAAAATGATAATGAGGGTTACTTATCATCACATTCATAATGTTCTTGGGTACGAATGAATATCCTGGAATAAGAATAAAAGAGAATTGAATAAAAGACAATAGAATTGCATTAATACTTGAGGTACAGCAGAGCTCCACACCCTTAATCTATGGTGTGCAGAAACTCCACCGTT
>NC_029775.3:33003596-33017471 GCF_000817695.3 Arachis duranensis
GAGCTGAGGCTTTTCTTGGAGTTGAACTCCAAGTTATGACGTGTTTTGGGCGTTCAACTCCGGATCATGACGTTTTTCTGGCGTTTAACTCCAGACAGCAGCATGTACTTGGCGTTCAACGCCAAGTTACGTCGTCAATATCCGAATAAAGTATGGACTATTATATATTGCTGGAAAGCCCTGGATGTCTACTTTCCAACGCCGTTGAGAGCGCGCCAATTGGATTTCTGTAGCTCCAGAAAATCCATTTCGAGTGCAGGGAGGTCAGATTCCAACAGCATCAGCAGTCCTTTTGTCAGCCTTCTTCAGAGTTTTGCTCAAATCCCTCAATTTCAGCCAGAATTTACCTGAAATCACAGAAAAATACACAAACTCATAGTAAAGTCCAGAAATGTGAATT
The DNA here is from genome assembly GCF_000817695.3 of Arachis duranensis. Taxonomy (NCBI): domain Eukaryota; kingdom Viridiplantae; phylum Streptophyta; class Magnoliopsida; order Fabales; family Fabaceae; genus Arachis; species Arachis duranensis. Next base: position 33,003,997 of record NC_029775.3, read on the forward strand.
TAACATAAAAACTAATGAAAACATCCCTAAAAGTAGCTCAAACTTACTAAAAACTATCTAAAAACAATGCCAAAAAGCGTATAAATTATCCGCTCATCAGTATGGATAGGAAGATGGTGGCTCTTGATATGGGTAGAAAGATGATGGTTCTTGATAAATCTCCATTTTACGGTTTATCTTGTGCTTAATTTAGTGGATTTTATCCACTATTCTCACACCTATTCATTGAATTCGCATGTTTTACATTTTTCTTCCTAATTTTGTGCTTTGATTGAAAACATGCTTCTTTGGCCCTAAATTTGCTAATTTTAATAATCTCTTATTACCATTCGATGTCTTGATATATGTGTTAAGTGATTTCAGGGTTTATAGGACAGGAATGGCTTAGAGGATGGAAAGGAAGCATGCAAAAATGGAAGGAATACAAGAAATTGAAGGGATTGCTAAGCTGTCAACTCTGACCTTTTTGTACTCAATCGATCATAATTTGAGCTACAGAGGTCCGAATAAGGTGGTTCTAGTTGCGTTGGAAAGCTAACATCCCGGGCTTCAAAATGATATAAAATTTGCCATAGTCACTTTGCTGTTAGGCAACGCGTACACGTGCATGACGCGTACGCGTAACGAAGCCACGTGCTGGACGTATCAGAAATCACTGGGGGTGATTTCTGGGCTGTTTTTGGCCCAGTTCCAAGCCCAAAAACAGATATTAGAGGCTGCAGAGTGTGGTAATCAATCATACACTTCTCATTATACACAACTTTAGGTTTGAGATATAGTTTTTCTAGAGAGAGGCTCTTTCCTCTCTCTAGGTTTTGGGGTTCTTAGGTTTAGTTATTTTCAATTTCCTTCTTCTACTCTACTTTAATTTAGTTTCTCTTCTATTCTTATTTATTCTAGCACTTTAGTTTCTCTTCTCTTGGCAATGTATTTATTTATCCACTTTAGTTTATGAATTCTCATGTTAGATTTGATTTTCTATTTAATGCAATTTGACGTATTTCATATTTATGATTGCTCTCTTCAATTTATGTTATTGATGCTTGCAATTGGTTGTTTGGATTTTATTATCTCTTCTTTCTTTTCTATGCTTTTATGTTGTGCCCTCTAAGTGTTTGATGGAATGCTTGGGAGGATTTTAAATTAGCTTTTTATATTCTTAGCTTGAATTGATTAATTGGAGATTCTTGAATTGTCATAAGTCTCTTGTTGGTTGGTGATTGAAACTTGCTAGTCGACTTGAGCTTCACTAACGCTAGTCTTTGACTAGGGCTAGTGAACTTAAGTTAACTCCACTCACTTGGCCTTCCTTCATTGTTAGAAGTTAACTAAGTGATAGCAAAAGGCAATTCGCATCACAAGTGACTATGATAATAGGGATGGGTATTCTAACTATCAATCCTTGCTAGGACTTTTCTTAATTATTAGTTTGTCTTCTTGTCATTTACATTCCTTGTTTAACAATTAAAAACCCAAAAGATACAATCTCATAACCAATTATAAGCACACTTCCCTGCAATTCCTTGAGAGACGACCCGAGGTTTAATACTTCGGTTAATTTTATTTGGTTTGCTTAAGTGACAAACAAATTAAATTTGATTGAGGTTTAATTGTCGGTTTAGAACTATACTTGCAACGCGATTATTTTTGTGAAAATCTTTACCGACGATTTTTCCTCCATCAATTCTTGATATGGATAGAGAGGTGGTGGTTCTTGGTATGAATATGGAGAAGGTGGTTCTTGATAGTTGGAACATAGAGCACTGAAGTTTTTTTGGTTTTGACTTTTTCTACTAAAATTCAGGTAGTTCATCCATCCACAATAATAAGAATCACTCCTTGCATGTGAGTAATAACCCATGTGATCTCTTTTCTTTATTTTTCCTTAGCACAAAGTACCAAACCGAATTAAACGCACTATGTGGTAAACAGGCAAGCAAAGAAGAAAGAACATAAATGAAAATAAAATAAAATATAAAAGAAAACAAAAATAAATGAAAAATAAAGCAAAGAAAATAAACTAAATAATTAAGAAAATAAAATAACTAATAAGCAAAAAGGAGTATAAAATTTAAACTCGATAAAAAAATAACTAGGAAGAATAAAACAACTAAGGGGAAACCAAAATTAATTTCAGAAATTAAGAGAAATTTTTTTTAAATAAAATAAATCAAAATATTTTTTTTAAATTTAAAGAAATAAGTTAAATGAAATTAAAGCAAAAATGCCTAATCTAAGAAATCAAACAACCAATAGTTGTCAATCACAGTCAATCCCTGAAAACGGCAACAAAAACTTGGTGCGGAATTCATAACCACAAACTAATCGGCAAGTGCACCGGGTCGTACCAAGTAGTACCTCAAGTGAATGAGGGTCGATCCCACGAGGATTGATAGACTAAGCAACAATGGTTAAGTGATTTACTTAGTTAGACAAATAGAAAAGAGTGTTGAGAGTTCAAATGCATCAAATAGTAAACTCAGAGAATCAGAAAGCAAGCAATAAATTTGTGTGAATAATATATGGAAAAAAACAGTTACGGTTTCAGAGATATCTATCTTCTAGATTGACTTTTCTTACTAACTATTTTAATCATGCAAGATTCAATTCATGGCAAACTATATGTGACTAAACCCTAATTTCTTAGACCTTTTTAGTCTCCTCTAACCTTCATTAACCGCAAATTCCTTGGTCACTTGATTCCAATTAGAGGGTTAAGTTCAAATCTAGTTTATGTGCCACAAAAACCCTAATTACCCAAATATAAGAGGATTATATGTCACGTATCCCGTTAAGTCCAGATAATTAGAAATTTAGGAGAAATTGTTTTCAAGCTGTTGTTCAAGTAAAGAGCTTTTCCAAGTTATACAAGAACTCAATTAGAACAAGGGTCATACTTTTGTTCCACCCAAATTCATAAGATAAAGAACGAAAACAATTCTTGAAATAGAAATCAGTACATGAATTAAAATAGAAAAGTAATAGTATCAATCATACAATAGACAGAGCTCCTAACCTTAACAATGGAGGTTTAGTTGCTCATGGTTCAGAGAGAAAACCAGGATTCAGAAAAATTGTAAATTGCGGAATAAGATCGAAGAGAAGAGAAGAGCCCGAAAGGCTGATTCTTTTCCCTTTTATATCTAATCCTAATTAATGTAAAATATATTTTCTAAAACTAAATAATATCTTTTCCTGTTTGTAAATAAAATAAAATTTAAATAAAAATTAATTAAATACATCTCGTGCTGCTCCTTGGACAATTGTGGACCACCAATTTCACTAAGGGTGGCGCCAAACTTGGGCTGGGCCAATTGGCACCCCATTCCTGAATGTATCTTCAATATTATGCATCCTTGGTGCCAAACTTGAGAAATTTCAAGTTTGGAATTTGGTTCGACGCCAAGCATTCCTGGAGGTAGTGAGTGTGGCGACAAACTTGGAGAATCCCAAGTTTGGTGCCATTGAAGCCGAACAAAATGGAGGAAAATGGTATTATATTTTATATTGTTGAAAAGCTCTAGAAGTTAGTGGTGCGGTATTTGTTAACCCACAAACTAACCGGCAAGTGCACCGGGTCGTACCAAGTAATACCTGAGGTGAGTAAGGGTCGATCCCACGAGGATTGATTGACTAAGCAACAATGGTTAAATGATTTACTTAGTGAGGCAAGCAGAAAATGATTTTGAGATGTTCAAAAGGTTTAAAAAGTGAATTCCAAATATCAGAAGGCAGGCAGTAAAGAAGTTGTGAAATATATATGGAGAAAACAGATAAGGCTTCTGAGTTATCTATTTTCCTGATTGACTTTTCTTATTAACTATTTTAATCATGCAAGATTTAATTCATGGCAAACTATTTATGACTAGACCCTAATTCCTTATACCTTCCTAGTCTCCTCTAAAATTCATCAACTACCAATTCCTTGGTCAATTAATTCCAATTAGAGGGTGATGATCAAATTCCAGTTTATATGCCACAAAAATCCTAATTATCCAAAAATAAGGGGATTATATGTCACATATCCCGTTAAATACAAACAATTAGAAATTCAGGATAATATGTTTTCAAGCTGTTGTTCAAGTAAAGAGCTTTTCCAAGTTATACAAGAACTCAATTAGAACATGGGTTATACTTCCGTTCCACCCAAATTCATAAAGTAAAGAACGAAAACAATTATTGGAATATAAATCAAAACATGAACTAAAATAGAAAAATAATAGTATCAATCCATATAATAGACAGAGCTCCTAACCTTAACAGTGGAAGTTTAGTTGCTCATAGAATGCAGAATGTAAATTAGTATAGAATTCCCTAATGGGATTCCCTTTTTTATAACTAATCCTAATTAATTTTAGAAAAATCTATTTTCTAAAATTAAGTAATATCTTTTCCTAATTTAAAAATCAAATTTGAATTTAAATCAGAATTAATTATAACAATCATCAAGTCTTCAATTGATGGATGAGGACCACTTGATTCCTTCACTCTGCAACCTCTGATCTATTCTTTTTGGGCTGAAAACTGGGTCAAAAGCAGCCCAGAAATCGCCCCTAGCATTTTCTGCACGTGGCGCATGTCACGCGTACGCGTCGATGCTCTATTTTGCATGTCATGCGTACGCGTTAGGCACGCGCACGCGTCACTGTGCAAATCTTCAAATCATGCGTACGCGTCACGCACACGCATGCATTGCCATGGAAAGCTCCAAATCGCGCGCACGCGTCAGGTATGCGTACGCGTCGCTCCTCGTTGGTTTTCTCCTTTAATTCTTGTGCTACAGAAACTCCATCAAATTCAGCTGAATGCTACCTAAGATAAATAGAAATGCATAAGACTCAAAGTAGCATCCATAGTGGCTAAAAGATAATTAATTCTTGATTAAACTCAACAATTTAAGTGTAAATTCACTAGGAAAAGATAAGAAAGATGCTAACGCATCACAACACCAAACTTGAACTGTTGCTTGTCCTCAAGCAACCAAAACTAATATAGGCTTAGGATGTGAATTTGCATGAGAATGAGAGTTCGATTAAGCTCATGTCTCTTCTTATAGTGGGGTTTATAACTGCAATCCTGAATAGGTTTGGCATCTCACTCTCCTTTGAATCAGAAGGATGTCATTGTCATTCGGAATTAGAATCCGGATAATATTATGAATTCTCTGATCTTTATATTTCACTTTAATCCTTGAACACAGCAAAATTTACTTTTAATTAATTTTTCTTTGGTGCTTTGCACCTTGAGCCTAGCCATGACTTTAAATGTTTTGTCTCAAGGGTTACTTGACACAGAAACACCACAAGCACTTAATTGGGGAACTCTCTTTGAGTTCTGATTCTTTTTCTTTTAGTTACTTGGTGCACGAAATTGTGATCTCAATGGAGCCAACAACTTGGTACGCACAATTGTAATATCACTCTTTTCCACAACTTCGCACAACTAACCAGCAAGTGCACTGGGTCGTCCAAGTAATAAACCTTATGTGATTAAGGGTCGATCCCACGGAGATTGTCGGCTTGAAGCAAGCTATGGTCACCTTGTAAATCTCAATCAGGCGGATTAAAATGGTTATGGAGTTTTGATAATTAAAATATAAATAAAACGTAAAATAAAGATAGAGGTACTTATGTAAATCATTGGTGGGAATTTCAGATAAGTGTATGGAGATGCTTTATCCCTCTTGAATCTCTGCTTTCCTACTGCATTCATCCAATCCTTCATACTCCTTTCTATGGCAAGCTGTATGTAGGGCGTCACCGTTGTCAATGGCTACTTCCCATTCTCTTAGTAAAAAAGGTCCTCTATGGTTTCCCACATGGCTAATCAGCTGTTGGTTCTCGATCGTGTAGGAATAGGATTTACTATTGTTTTACATCTGTTACCACGCCCTACAATCGCGAGTTTGAAGCTCGTCACAGTCATCCTATCCCAGATCCTACTCGGAATACCACAAGAATGCTGCCAGTGGATTCTAGCTTATACCACGAAGACTCTGATCTCACGGAATGGAAGGCTCTGTTTTCAGGAGAGGCAACCATGCGTCGTGGACCAGGAATCCAAGAGATACACACTCTAGCTTTTGCAGGTAGAACGGAAGTGTTTGTCAGGCGTGCGTTCATAAGTGAGAATAGTGATGAGTGTCACAGATCATCACATTCATCAAGTTGAACTGCGAATGAATATCTTAGAATAAGAATAAGCATGAATTGAATAGAAAACAATAGTAATTGCTTTAATACTCGAGGAACAGCAGAGCTCCACACCCTTAATCTATGGTGTGTAGAAACTCCACTGTTGAAAATACATAACTGATGAAGGTCCAGGCATGGCCGAGAGGCCAGCCTCCAAAACGTGATCAAAGGATCAAAAGATAATCCAAAGATGACTAATACAATAGTAAAAAGTTCTATTTATACTAAACTAGTTACTAGGGTTACAGAAATGAGTAAACGATGCAGAAATCCACTTCCGGGCCCACTTGGTATGTGCTTGGGCTTAGCATTGAAGCTTTCACATGTAGAGGTCTTCCTTGGAGTTGAACGCTAGTTTGTAACGTGTTTCTGACGTTTAACTCTGCTTTGCAACTTGTTTCTGGCGTTTAACGCTAGAATAGGGCAGAAAGCTGGCGTTAAACGCCAGTTTGCGTCATATAAACTCAGGAAAAGTATGAACTATTATATATTGATAGAAAGCTCTAGATGTCTACTTTCCAACGCAATTGAGACCGAGCCATTTGGACTCCTAAAGCTCAAAAAATTCTGTTTTGAGTGCAGGGAGGTCAGAATCCAACAGCATCAGCAGTCATTTGTCAGCCTCTGAATTAGATTTTTGCTCAGGTCCCTCAATTTCAGTCAGAAAATATCTGAAATAATAGAAAAACATACAAACTCATAGTAAAGTCCAGAAATGTGAATTTTGCTTAAAAACTAATAAAAATATACTAAAAACTATTTAAATCATACTAAAAACTATATAAAAACAATGCCAAAAAGCGTATAAATTATCCGCTCAACACAACACCAAACTTAAATTGTTGCTTGTCCCCAAGCAACTGAAAATCAAATAGGATAAAAAGAAGAGAATATACAATGAATCCCAAAATATCAATGAAACTTAATCCCAATTAGATGAGCGGGGCTAGTAGCTTTTTGCTTCTGAACAGTTTTGGCATCTCACTTTATCCTTTGAAATTCAGAATGATTGTCATCTATAGGAACTCAGAATTTTGGATAGTGTTATTGATTCTCCTAGTTCAGTGTGTTGATTCTTGAACACAGTTACTTTATGAGTCTTGGCCATGGCCCTAAGCACTTTGTTTTCTAGTATTACCACCAGATACATAAATGCCACAGACACATAACTGGGTAAACCTTTTCAGATTGTGACTCAGCTTTGCTAAAGTCCCTAATTAGAGGTGTCCAGAGCTCTTAAGCACAGTCTTTTTGCTTTGGATCATAACTTTAACCACTCAGTCTCAAGATTTTCACTTGGACCCTCATGACACAAGCACATGGTTAGGGATAGCTTGATTTAGCCGCTTAGCCCTGGATTTTATTTCCTTGGGCCCTCCTATCCATTAATGCTCAAAGCCTTGGATCCTTTTTACCCTTGCCTTTTGGTTTAAAGGGCTATTGGCTTTTTCTACTTGCTTTTTCTTTTTCTTTCTTTTTCTTTTTTTTGCCAAATTTTTTTCACTACTTTTTCTTGCTTCAAGATTCAATTTCATGATTTTTTAGATTATCAATAACATTTCTCTTTGTTCATCATTCTTTCAAGAGTCAACAATTTTAACATTCATAAACAACAAGATAAAAAATATGCACTGTTCAAGCATTCATTCAGAAAAAAAAAGTATTGCCACCACATCAAAACAATTAAATTAATTTCAAGATAAAATTTGAAATCCAAGTACTTCTTGTTCTTTTGTAATTAAGCACATTTTTCATTTCAGAGAGGTGAAGGATTCATGGAATTATTCATAGCTTTAAGACATAGACACTTGACACTAATGATCATGTAATGAAGACACAAAACATACACAAACATGAAGCTCAAAAAACCAAAAACAAAAAAATAAATAGACAAGGAGATTAAGGAATGAGTCCACCTTAGTGAGGGTGGCGTCTTCCTCTTGAAGAACTAATGGTGCTTTTGAGCTCCTCTATGTTTCTTCCTTGCCTCTGTTGCTTCATCTCTAGTGATTTTGGTGCTTCTATCCTTAGTTGCTCCCAATAGTTGTATGGAGGAAAATGTATCCCCTGAGGTATCTTAGGGATTTCTTGATGAGGGAATTTCTCATGCTCTTGTTGAGGTCCATGAGTGGGCTCTCTTGATGTGTAGTCAAATGCTATACTACTGAGCTATGGACCCTTGAGATGAATCTCTCCATCTTTCATGACTCAGAGGTGGAAGCTTTTGCCTTCCCTTTCCTCTTTCTAGAGGTTTCTCTGGCCTTAGGTGCCATAAATGGTTATGGAAAAACAAAAAGCAATGATTTTACCACACCAAACTTAAAAGGTTTGCTCGTCCTCGAGCAAAAGAAAGGTGGGAATCCTGTGGGGTCTACAGATCCTGAGGGGTCAAGGATGTATCATCTCTGCTCCTATTAGGCATACAAAATACCCTTGCTGTGCAATCCTGGCGTTTAACACCAGATTACTGCTTGTTTCTGGCGTTAAATGCCAGCTTTAATTCCTTTCCTGGCATTAAACACCAGGTTGCAACCTGTTTCTGGCGTTTAACGCTAGATTATAGCCTGTTTCTGGCATTTAACACCAGTCTGGTGCTTGTTTCTGGCCTTTAACGCCCAGAATGGTGCCAGACTGGGCGTTGAACACCCATTCTGCTACCCTTAATGGCGTTTAAATGCCAGTAAGTGTCTCCTCCAGGGTGTGCTATTTTTAATGCTATTTTTTATTTTTTCTTTAATTTTTGCAAATATTTTTGTGACTCCACATGATCATCAACCTAAAAAAAATAAAATAACATGAAATAAATAAAATTGGGTTGCCTCCCAACAAGTGCTTCTTTAATGTCAATAGTTTGACAGTGAGCTCTCATGGAGCCTCACAGATGTTCAGAGCATTGTTGGGACCTCCCAACACCAAACATAGAGTTTGAGTGTGGGGGTTCAACAATAAACTTAGAGTTTGGTTATGCCCTCTAATGAGCGGATAATTTATACGCTTTTTGGCATTGTTTTTAGTATGTTTTTAGTATGTTTTAGTTAGTTTTTATTACATTTTTATTAGTTTTTAGTTAAAATTCACTTTTCTGGACTTTACTATGAGTTTGTGTGTTTTTCTGTGATTTCAGGTATTTTCTGGCTGAAATTGAGGGACCTGAGCAAAAATCTGATTCAGAGGCTGAAAAGGACTGCAGATGCTGTTGGATTCTGACCTCCCTGCACTCGAAGTGAATTTTCTCGAGCTAGAGAAGCCCAATTGGCGCGCTTTCAATTGCGTTGGAAAGTAGACATCCTGGGCTTTCCAGAAATATATAATAGTCCATACTTTGCCCGAGATTTCATGGCCCAAAAAGGCGTTCCAAGTCAGCTCAAGAATTCTAGCGTAAAACGCCGAAACTGGCACAAGAATGGGGGTTAAACTCCCGAACTGGCACAAAAGCTGGCGTTTAACTCCAAGAAGAGTCTCTACACGAAAATGCTTCAAAGCTCAGCCCAAGCACACACCAAGTGGGCCCGGAAGTGGATTTTTATGTCATTTACTCATTTTTGTAAATCCTAGCTACTAGTTCTCTACAAATATGACCTTTTGCTATTGTATTAGACATCTTGGTAGCTATCTTTGAGTAGTCTTATGCTATCTTAGATCATGGGGGCTGGCCTCTCGGCCATGCCTAGACCTTGTTCTTATGTATTTTCAACGGTGGAGTTTCTACACACCATAGATTAAGGCGTGGAGCTTTGCTGTACCTCGAGTATTAATGCAATTACTGTTGTTCTTATATTCAATTCAGCTTATTCTTGTTCTAAGATATCACTTGTTCCTCAACTGGATGAATGTGATGATCCATGACACTCATCACCATTCTCACCTATGAACGTGTGCCTGGCAACCACCTCCGTTCTACCTTAGATTGAGTGAATATCTCTTGGATTCCTTAATCAGAATCTTCGTGGTATAAGCTAGAATTGATGGCGGCATTCAAGAGAATCCGGAAGGTCTAAACCTTGTCTGTGGTATTCTGAGTAGGATTCAAGGATTGAATGACTGTGACGAGCTTCAAACTTGCGATTGTGGGGCGTTAGTGACAGACGCAAAAGAATCACTGGATTCTATTCCGACATGATCGAGAACCGACAGCTGAATAGCCGTGCTGTGACAGAGCGTGTTGAACATTTTCACTGAGAGGACGGGACTGTAGCCATTGACAATGGTGATGCCCAACATACAGCTTGCCATGGAAAGGAGTAAGAAGGATTGGATGAAGACAGTAGGAAAGCAGAGAGACGGAAGGGACAAAGCATTTCCATACGCTTATATGAAATTCTCACCAATGAATTACATAAGTATCTCTATCTTTATCTTCATGTTTTATTCATAAATCATCCATAACCATTTGAGTCTGCCTGACTGAGATTTATAAGATGACCATAGCTTGCTTCATACCAACAATCTCCGTGGGATCAACCCTTACTCGCATAAGGTTTATTACCTGGACAACCCAGTACACTTGCTGGTTAGTTATGCGAAGTTGTGATAAAGAGTTGAGATTGCAATTGAGCGTACCATGTTGATGGCGCCATTGATGATCACAATTTCGTGCACCACCCTCCCAACACCAAACTTAGAGTTTGACTGTGGGTGCTCTGGTTGACTCTATAGTGAGAGAAGTTTTTCTTGCTTCATCTCCATGGTTACAGAGGGAGATCCTTGAGTTTTAAGCACAAGGTAGTCCTTATTCAGTAGAAGGACTAACTCTCCTCTGTCCATATCAATCACAGCTTTTGCTGTGGCTAGGAAGGGTCTTCCAAGGATGATAGATTCATCCTCATCCCTCTCAGTGTCTAGGATTATAAAATCAGCAGGGATGTAAAGGCCTTTGACCTTTACTAGTACGTCCTCTACCTGTCTATAAGCCTTTTTCATGGATTTGTCTGCCATCTCTAATGAAAAATTGGCAGCCTGTACCTCAAAGATTCCCAGTTTCTCCATTACAGAGAGTGGCATTAAGTTTATGCCTGACACCAGGTCACACAAAGCCTTCTCAAAGGTCATGGTGCCTATGGTACAGGGAATTAAGAATTTACCAGGATCCTGTTTCTTTTGAGGTAAAGTGTGCTGAACCCAGGTATTCAGTTCATTAATGAGCAATGGAGGCTCATCCTCCTAATTCTCATTACCAAATAGCTTGGCATTCAGCTTCATGATTGCTCATAAATACTGGGCAACTTGCCCTTCAACAATGTCTTCATCTTCTTCAGAAGATGAATAGTCATCAGAGCTATGAATGGTAAAAAGATGTTCAATAGAATCTCTATGGTCTCTAGGTGAGCCTCAGATTCCTTAGGTTCATCAATTGGAAACTCATTTTTGTCCAGAGGATGTCCCATGAGGTCTTCCTCACTGGGATTCACGTCCTCCTCCTCCTTTGTGTATTCGGCCACACCAAGTAAGGTTGGCGTTGCACTCTCTTTTTGTGTTCTCTTCTGTATTGCTTGGAAGAGTACTAGGAGGAGTTTCAGTGACTCTTTTACTCAGCTAGCCCACTTGTGCCTCCAAATTTCTAATAGAGGACCTTATTTCATTCATGAAACTTAGAGTGGCTTTAGATAGATCAGAGACTATGTTTGCTAAGCTAGAGGGGCTCTGCTCAGAATTCTCTGTCTGTTGCTGAGAGGATGATGGAAAAGGCTTGCTATTGCCAAACCTATTTCTTCCACCATTATTAAAGCCTTGTTGAGGCTTTTGTTGATCCTTCCATGAGAAATTTGGATGATTTCTCCATGAGGGATCATAGGTGTTTCCATAGGCTTCACCCATGTAATTCACCTCTGCCATTGCAGGGTTCTCAGGATCATAAGCTTCTTCTTCAGAAGATGCTTCTTTAGTATTGTTGGATACATTTTGCAATCCATTCAGACTTTGAGAAATCATATTGACTTGTTGAGTCAACATTTTGTTCTGAGCCAATATGGCATTCAGTTCACTAATAAGCAAGGGAGGTGCATCTTCCCAAGTCTCATTACCAAATAACTTGGCATTCAGCTTCATGATAGCTCCTAAATATTGAGCAACTTGCTCTCCAGTTACATCTTCATCCTCTTCAGAGGAAGAATAGTTTTCAGAGCTCATGAATGGCAGAAAGAGGTTTAAAAGGATCTCTATGGTCTCTATATGAGCCTCAGATTTCTTTAGGTCCTCAATAGGGAACTCCTTCTTGTTTGGGAGACGTCCCATGAGGTCTTCCTTATTGGGATTCACATCCTTCCCTTCCTCTCTAGGTTCAGCCATTTTGATTATGCCAATGGCCTTGCACACTCTTTTTGGATTCTCTTCAGTATTACATGGGAGAGTACTAGGAGGAGTTTCAGTGATTTTCTTACTCAGCTGACCCACTTGTGCCTCCAGATTTCTGATGGATGACCTTGTTTCACTCATGAAACTTAAAGTGGCTTTAGATAGATCAGAGACTATGTTTACTAAGCTAGAGGAGCTCTGCTCAGAATGCTCTGTCTGTTGCTGAGAAGATGATGGAAAAGGCTTGTTACTGCTAAGCTTGTTTCTTCTGCCATTATTAAAGCCTTGTTGGGGCTTTTGTTGATCCTTCCATGAGAAGTTTGGATGATTTCTCTGTGGAAAATTATAGGTGTTCCCATAGGGTTCACCCATGTAATTTACCTCTGCTATTGCATGGTTCTTAGGATCATAAGCTTCTTCTTCAGAAGATGCCTCTTTAATACTGTTGGACGTATTTTGCCATCAATTCAGACTTTGAGAAATCATGTTGACTTGTTGAGTCAATGATGAACGTATATTTTATACGCTTTTTGGGGTAATTTCATGTAGATTTTAGTATGTTTTAATTAGTTTTTAGTAGAATATTATTAGTTTTTAGGCAAAAATCATATTTCTGGACTTTACTGTGAGTTTGTGTGTTTTTCTGTGATTTCAGGTAATTTCTGGCTGAAATTGAGGGAGCTGAGCAAAAATCTGAGTTAGGCTGAAAAAAGACTGCTGATGTTGTTGGATCCTGACCTTCCTGCACTCGGAATGGATTTTTTGGAGCTACAGGAGTCCAATTGGTGCGCTCTTAACGGTGTTGGAAAGTAGACATCCAAGGCTTTCCAGCAATATATAATAGTCCATTCCTTGCGCGAAGATAAACGACGTAACTTGGTGTTGAACGCCAAGTACATGCTGCTGTCTGGAGTTAAACGCCAGAAACACGTCATGATCCGGAGTTGAACGCCCAAAACACGTTATAACTTGGAGTTCAACTCCAAGAAA
>NC_029775.3:33018481-33019154 GCF_000817695.3 Arachis duranensis
GATCTAAAAATTTTAAGTCTTGTGTCTTTTGTGTGTTTTCCTCTTTCATCATAAAATTCAAAATTCAAAAAAAAAATATCTTTTCTAACTAATTTTGAACTACATTTTCGAAAATTTTATATAAAAATTCAGATTTCAATTTCAAAATATTTTCAATTTCTTTTATTTATTTCGTTTTTATTTTATTTTATAAAATAAATAATATCAACGTATATATCATCTCCTTTATTCCATCATGGAACTAAGTGGGAATGAACAGTCCAGGAGGACTCTGGGGTCATATGCTAACCCCACTACTGCTTCATATGGGAGTAGTATCTGTATACCCTCCATTGGAGTTAGTAGCTTTGAATTGAATCCTCAGCTCATTATCATTGTGTAGCAAAACTGCCAGTATTCTGGTCTTCCACAGGAAGAACCTACAGAGTTTCTGGCACAATTTTTGCAAATTGCTGACACAGTACATGATAAGGAAGTAGATCAGGATGTCTACAGATTATTACTGTTTCCATTTGCTGTAAAAGATCAAGCTAAGAGGTGGTTAAATAACCAGCCGAAGAACAGCATAAAAACATGGAGACAGCTGTCAAAAAAATTCCTGAATCAATATTTTCCTCCAAAACGGATGACACAGCTAAGGCTAAGCATCCAAGGCTTCAAACAAGGAGATAAT
>NC_029775.3:33019322-33020801 GCF_000817695.3 Arachis duranensis
CACTCAGCTGGTGGATCTATACATATGAGAAAAACAATTGAAGAAGCTCAAGAGCTTATTGATATAGTTGCCAGAAATCAGCATATGTACCTAAGCAGTGAATCTTCCATGAAAGAAGAAGCTAAAATAGTAACTGCTGAACTCAGTCCTGTGGATCAGGCTAATGAATTCAATCAGTAATTAGACTTTCTAACTCAGCAGCTAGCCGAATTCAAGGAAATACTACAGGAAACAAGAATGGCTAACAGGAATATGGAAGTACAGTTAAAGCAAATAGAAAAGCAACTGTCAAAACAAATAACAGAAAAATGCCAAGCAGTTCAATTAAGAAGTGGGAAAACAGTGAATACCTCACCTCAAAGTAGCAGGAAGCCAAGAAATGAACAAATGGCTACCCAAAATCCCTCTGAGGACAATCAGAGCCCAGAGAGGAATAATGCTGGCGCTGAACGCCCAGACCATGCTCATTCCTGGCGTTCAATGCCAGAAACAAGTATGAATCCGGCGTTGAACGCCCAAGGGAAGCATAGTTCTGGCGTTCAGACGCCAGTAACAAATAAGGAGGTGGTGCCTAACGCCACTCCAGCTTCCACCCCTGGCATTCAAACGCCAGTGGGGGATCAGTCACATACAAGTGCTGATAACAACCTTTCTAAAAAGGCTTCCCAACCCACTTCTGTAGGCAATAAACCTGTAGCAACTAAGGTTGAGGAAGATAAAGCCAAAATGCCTTATCCTCAAAAGCTCCGCCAAACGGAACAGGATAAACAATTTGCTCGCTTTGCAGACTATCTCAGGACTCTTGAAATAAAGATTCCGTTTGCAGAAGCACTTGAGCAAATACCCTCTTATGCTAAGTTCATGAAAGAGATCTTAAGTCATAAGAAGGATTGGAGGGAAACTGAAAAAGTCTACCTCACTGAAGAATGCAGTGCAGTCATTCTGAAAAGCTTACCTAAGAAGCTTAAGGATCCCGGGAGCTTTATGATACCATGCACATTAGAGGGTAATTGCATCAAGCAAGCTTTATGTGATCTTGGGGCAAGTATCAACCTAATACCTGCATCTACTATCAGAAAGCTTGGTTTGACTGAAGAAATCAAACCAACCAGGATATGTCTTCAACTTGCTGATGGCTCCATTAAATACCCATCAAGCATAATTGAGGACATGATTATCAAGGTTGGGCCATTTGCCTTCCCTACTGACTTTGTAGTGCTTTGGGCCATTTGCCTTTCCTACTGACTTTGTGGTGCTGGAAATGGAGGAGCACAAGAGTGCAACTCTCATTCTAGGAAGACTTTTCCTAGCAACTGGCCGAACCCTCATTGACGTCCAAAAAGGGGAAGTAACCTTGAGAGTCAATGAGGAGGAGTTCAAGTTGAATGTTGTCAAAGCCATGCAACATCCAGACACCCCAAATGACTGCATGAGTGTTGATATTATTGACTCTCTGGTATGAGAGGTCAATATGGCTGA
>NC_029775.3:33021579-33026990 GCF_000817695.3 Arachis duranensis
AACAAGGGAATAGAGGTGGATCAAGCTAAGGTAGAGGTAATTGAAAAATTACCACCACCTGCCAATGTTAAGGCAATCAGAAGCTTTATGGGGCATGCAGGATTCTATAGGAGGTTTATAAGGGATTTTTCAAAAATCGCCAAACCTCTGAGCAATCTGCTAGCTGCTGACACGCCATTTATCTTTGATAAAGAGTGTCTGCAGGCGTTTGAGACTCTGAAAGCTAAATTGGTCACAGCACCAATCATCTCTGCACTAGACTGGACATTACCATTTGAATTGATGTGTGATGCCAGTGACCATGCAATTGGTGCAGTGTTGGGACAAAGGTATGACAAGCTTCTGCACGTCATGTACTATGCCAGCCGTGTTCTAAATGACGCACAGAAGAATTACACAACCACAGAAAAAGAGCTACTTGTAGTGGTTTACGCCATTGACAAATTCAGATCCTATTTAGTAGGATCAAAAGTGATTGTGTACACCAATCATGCTGCTCTTAAATATCTACTCACAAAGCAGGATTCAAAACCCAGACTTATAAGATGGGTGTTGCTTCTATAAGAGTTTGATATAGAAATAAGAGACAGAAAAGGGACAGAAAACCAAGTAGCAGATCACCTGTCCCGAATAGAACATGTAGAAGGGGCGTCCCTCCCTCTCACTGAGATCTCTGAAACTTTTTTGGATGAGTAACTCTTTGCCATCCAGGAAGTGCCATGGTTTGCAGATATTGCAAACTACAAGACAGTGAGATTCATACCCAAAGAGTATAGTAGGCTGCAATCAAAGAAATTGATCACAGATGCAAAGTACTATCTTTGGGATGAACCATATCTCTTCAAGAGATGTGTAGACGGAGTAATCCGTAGATGTGTGCCCAAGGAAGAAGCGCAGAAGATTCTATGGCACTGCCATGGATCACAGTATGGAGGACATTTTAGAAGTGAGCGAACAGCCACAAGAGTCCTCCAATGTGGCTTCTACTGGCCTACTCTCTATAAAGATTCCCGAGCGTTTGTACTTAATTGTGATAGTTGCCAAAGATCTGGCAATCTGCCTCACAGTTATGCCATGCCTCAACAAGGAATCTTGGAGATTGAGTTGTTTGATGTATGGGGTATTGACTTCATGGGACCTTTCCCACCATCATACTCAAACACTTACATCCTGGTGGCAGTGGATTATGTATCCAAATGGGTGGAAGCTATTGCTATACCCACTAATGACACTAAGACAGTGTTAAAATTCCTCCAGAAACACATCTTCAGCAGATTTGGTACCCCTAGAGTATTAATCAGTGATGGGGGCACTCATTTCTACAATAAACAGCTTTACTCTGCTTTGGTTCGTAATGGAGTTAGCCACATGGTAGCTACTCCATATCACCCACAGACTAATGGGCAAGCTGAAGTCTCAAATAGAGAACTCAAAAGAATCCTAGAATGGACTGTAATTAACCGTAGAAGGGATTGGACAAGAAGCTTGGATGATGCTCTGTTGGCATACAGAACAGCATTCAAGACCCCTATAGGGACCTCTCCATACCAGCTTGTGTATGGAAAGGCATGTCACTTGCCAGTGGAACTGGAACATAAGGCCTACTGGGCAACCAGATTCCTGAACCTTGATCCCAAGTTAGCTGGAGAAAAACGATTGCTCCAGTTAAATGAGCTAGAAGAATTTAGACACAATGCTTTCGAAAATGCAAAAATTTACAAAGAGAAGGCAAAAAGATGGAATGATAAGAAACTGTCATCCAGAGTCTTTGAGCCGGGGCAGAAAGTTCTGCTATTCAATTCTAGGCTCAAATTATTCCCCGGGAAATTAAAGTCCCGGTGGAGAGGTCCATATGTGATTACAAGTGTATCACCATATGGGTACTGATGAGCGGATAATTTATACGCTTTTTGGCATTTTTTTAGATAGTTTTTAGTGAGTTTGAACTACTTTTAGGGATGTTTTCATTAGTTTTTATGTTAAATTCATATTTCTGGACTTTACTATGAGTTTGTGTGTTTTTCTGTGATTTTAGGTAAATTCTGGCTGAAATTGAGGGACTTGAGCAAAACTCTGAAGAAGGCTGACAAAAGGACTGCTGATGCTGTTGGAGGACGTGAGCAAAACTCTGATAAAAGGCTGACAAAGGACTGCTGATGCTGTTGGATTCTGACCTCCCTGCACTCGAAATGGATTTTCTGGAGCTACAAAACTCCAATTGGCGCGCTCTCAACGGCGTTGAAAAGTAGACATCCAGGGCTTTCCAGCAATATATAATAGTCCATACTTTATTCGAATATTGACGACATAACTTGGCGTTGAACGCCAAGTTCATGCTGCTGTCTGGAGTTAAACGCCAGAAAAACGTCACGATCCGGAGTTGAACGCCCAAAACACGTCATAACTCAGAGCTCAACGCCAAGATATGCCTTAGCACGTGAATTCATCAAGCTCAGCCCAAGCACGTCTTTGATCATTCGGTCTTGTGACCACATGGGGGCTGGCCATTCGGCCATGCCTGAACTTTTTACTTATGTATTTTCAACGGTGGAGTTTCTGCACACCATAGATTAAGGGTGTGGAGCTCTGCTGTACCTCAAGTATTAATGCAATTCCATTGTCTTTTATTCAAATCTCTCTTATTCTTATTCTAAGATATTCATTCGTACCCAAGAACATGATGAATGTGATGATAAGTAACCCTCATTATCATTCTCACTTATGAACGCACGTGATTGACAACCACTTCCGTTCTACATGCAACAGAGCTTGAATGTGTATCTCTTAGATCCCCAACAGAATCTTCGTGGTATAAGTTAGATAGATGGCGGCATTTATGAGGATCCGGAAAGTCTAAACCTTGTCCGTGGTATTCCGAGTAGGACTCTATGATTGAATGACTGTGACGAGCTTCAAACTCCTGAAGGCTGGGCGTGATGACAAACGCAAAAGAATCAAGGGATTCTATTCCAACCTGATTGAGAACCGACAGATGATTAGCCGTGCTGTGACAGAGCATAGGAACATTTTCACTGAGAGGATGGGATGTAGCCATTGACAACGGTGATGCCCTACATACAGCTTGCCATGGAAAGGAGTAAGAAGGATTGAGTTGAAGCAGTAGGAGAGCAGGCGTCCTTGAGCCATACAGTATCTTCATTCGCTTATCTGAAATTCCCACCAATGAATCTGCATGAGTATTCTGTCCCTTTTATTATTTATTTTCTTATTTCTATTTTCGAAAACACATAAACCAATTTAATCTGCCTAACTGAGATTTACAAGGTGACCATAGCTTGCTTCATACCAACAATCTCTGTGGGATCGACCCTTACTCACGTAAGGTATTACTTGGACGACCCAGTACACTTGCTGGTTAAGTTGAACGAAGTTTGTCCACTCGTGCCAATTTCAAATTCCATAATTTTACAATGAAAACAACTTAAAGAATATTGATCACAATTTCGTCCACCAAGTTTTTGGCGCCGTTGCCAGGGATTGTTCGAGTATGGACAACTGACGGTTCATCTTGTTGTTCAGATTGGGTAATTTTCTTTTCAAAAATCTTTTTCAAAAATTTTTCTTTTCTTTTTCGTTTTTCCAAAAATGTTTTTTTCAAAAAAAATTAAATAAAAATACAAAAAAATTAGAAAATCATAAAAATCAAAAATATTTTGTGTTCTTGTTTGAGTCTTGAGTCAATTTTTAAGTTTGGTGTTAATTGCATGCTTTTAAAATTTTTTCTTGCATTTTTTTCGAAAATCTCATGCATTCATAGTGTTCTTCATGATCTTCAAGTTGTTCTTGACAAGTCTTCTTGTTTGATCTTGATGATTTCTTGTTTTTTTTGTTGTTTTTCATGTGCATTTTTGCATTCATATTTTCCAAGCATTAAAAAATTTCTAAGTTTGGTGTCTTGCATGTTTTCTTTGCATCAAAAATTTTGCATTAAAAATTTCTAAGTTTGGTGTCTTGCATGTTTTCTTTGCATCAAAAATTTTTCAAAATTATGTTCTTGATGTTCATCATGATCTTCAAAGTGTTCTTGGTGTTCATCTTAACATTCATAGTGTTCTTGCATGCATTATGTGTTTGATCCAAAATTTTTATGTTTTGGGTCATGTTTGTGTTTTTTTCTCTCATAATTGAAAAATTCAAAAATAAAAAATATATCTCTTCCTTATTTCTCTCCAAATTTTCGAAATTTTGGGTTGACTTAGTCAAAAAATTTTCAAAATTAGTTGTTTCTTACAAGTCAAGTCAAAATTTCAATTTAAAAAAAAATCTTATCTTTTCAAAATCTTTTTCAAAAATCATATCTTTTTCATTTTTTTTATAATTTTCGAAAATTTCAAAATTATTTTTTAAAGTATTTTCAAAAAATCTTTTTCTTATCTTTATATCATATTTTCGAAAATTAGCTAACAATTAATGTGATTGGTTCAAAAATTTGAAGTTTGTTACTTTCTTGTTAAGAAAGGTTCAATCTTTAAGTTCTAGAATCTTATCTTGTAGTTTCTTGTTAGTGAAATTATTTTTAAAATTAAATCTTTTTCAAAATATCTTTTTCAAATATATCTTTTTTTTTATCTTATCTTTTTCAAAAATTTTATCTTTTTCAAAATTTGATTTCAAAATATCTTATCTAACTTCTTATCTTCTTATCTTTTTCAAAATTTGATTTCAAATCTTTTTCAATCAACTAACCAACCTTTTGTTTATTTCTTATCTTTTTCAAAACCAACTAACTACTTTTCCCTCTCTAAATTTTCGAAAATATCTCATCTCTTTTTCAAAAATTCTTTTTGTTTTAAATTTTAATTTTAATCTTATCTTATCTCTAATTTTTGAAAATTACTAACCTCTTTTTCAAAAACTATTTTCGAAATCTCTCTTCTCTTCTCTTATTCTATTTAATTAATTAACTACTAATACTTCTCTTCACCTCTCTTCATCCAAAAATCCGAATCCCGATCTCCATTCTTCTAACCCCTTTCTTCTTCTACTAACATAAGGGAATCTCTATACTGTGACATAGATGATTCCTCTTTCTTTTCTTGTTTTCTTCTCTTTCATATGAGCAGGAACAGGGAAAAAAGCACTCTTGTTGAAATTGATCCAGAACCTGAAAGGACTCTGAAGAGAAAATTAAAAGAAGCTAAATTACAACAATCCAGAAACAACCTTTCAGAAATTTTCGAACAAGAGAAGGAGATGGCAGCCGAAAATAATAATAATAATGCAAGGAGAATGCTTGGTGACTTCACAAAGCCAACGTCCAAGTTTGATGGAAGAAGCATCTCCATTCCTGCCATTGGAGCCAATAACTTTGAGCTTAAGCCTCAACTAGTTGCATTAATGCAACAAAACTGCAAGTTTTATGGACTTCCATCTGAAGATCCTTATCAGTT
>NC_029775.3:33028497-33029613 GCF_000817695.3 Arachis duranensis
CCCATATCCAAACTCTAAGTTTGGTGTTGGGACTACACACTAACATTGACCTGATCACCTTGTGGCTCCATGAGAGCCACTGTCAAGCTATTGACATTAAAGAAGCGCTTGTTGGGAGGCAACCCAATTTTATTTATCTAATTTTTATTTTTATTGTTATTTTGTGTTTTATTAGGTACATGATCATGGGGAGTCACGAAAAAATCAAAAAAATTAAAAACAGAGTCAAAAACAGAAGAAAAATTTTTTTTCACCCTGGAGGTCGCGCAGACTGGCGTTCAACGCCAGTAAGATGCATCTGTCTGGCATTCAACGCCAGAACAGAGCACCATTCTGGCGCTGAACGCCAGAAACAAGCAACATCCTGGCACTGAACGCCAGAAATGTGCTTAGAGGAGACAAGCTGGCGTTGAACGCCAGCAACAAGCATGAAACTGGTGTTCAACGCCAGAAACATGCATTACATGGGCGTTGAACGCCCAGAACGTGCACTAATGGGCGTTTAAACGCCAGAATGATGCACGAAGGCATTTTACATGCCTATATGGTGAAGGAATGGTATTTCTTTTCACCCCAAGATCTGTGGACCCCACAGGATCACCTCAGGATTTGTGGATCCCACAGGATCCCCACCTACCATATTCCCACCTTTTCTTTTAATCCTAATCACACTCTCCTAATCCTAATCTCATTTCACCCTTTCCCATATCACATTTCCCAAAAACCTTCACCAATCACCTCAATTCCTCTTCCCCATAAACCCCACATACCTTCATAAAATTCAAATTCAATTTCCCACCCATTCCCACCCAATATGGCCGAACACCCACCCTCCCCTCTCCCTATAAATACCCTTCCATTCTACTTCATTTTCACACAACACTTACCCATATTCTCCCCCTTAGCCGAACCTACCTCTCTCCCTCTCTACTATATTTTTCTTCTTCTTCTTCTTCTCTTCTTTTCTTTCTTGCTCGAGGGCGAGCAAAAATTTAAGTTTGGTGTGGTAAAAGCATAAGCTTTTTGTTTTTCCATTACCATCAATGGCACCTAAGGCCGGAGTATCCTCTAGAAAAGGGAAAGGGAAGACAAAAGCTTCCACCTCCGAGTCATGGG
>NC_029775.3:33032439-33032743 GCF_000817695.3 Arachis duranensis
GCTGATGTTGTTGGAATCTGACCTCCCTGCACTCGAAATGGATTTTCTGGAGCTACAGAACTCCAATTGGCGCGCTCTTAAAGGCGTTGGAAAGTAGACATCCAGGGCTTTCCAGAAATATATAATAGTCCATACTTTATTCGAAGATTGACGACGTAACTTGGCGTTGAACGCCAAGTTCATGCTGCTGTCTGGAGTTAAACGCCAGAAAAACGTCACGATGCGGAGTTGAACGCCCAAAACACGTCATAACTCGGAGTTCAACTCCAAGAGAAGCCTCAGCTCGTGGATTAATCAAGCTCAG
>NC_029775.3:33033871-33034434 GCF_000817695.3 Arachis duranensis
GGATCGACCCTTACTCACGTAAGGTTTATTACTTGGACGACCCAATACACTTGCTGGTTAGTTGAACGGAGTTGTGTCCACCCGTGCCAATTTCAAATTCCATAAAAGTACAACTTAAAGAATAGTGATCACAATTTCGTCCACCAGGTACGTAGAGCTTCAGGATAATGACTCTAACAAAAAGTTCATTGTTAATGGACAAAGAATTAAACATTATCTTGAAAGTAATTTTGAGCAAGAATGCTCAAAACTGAGACTTGATTAGAGCTCAGTAATAGTCCAGCTAAAGACAATAAAGAAGCGCTTGCTGGGAGGCAACCCAGCCATTTACAAAGTTTATTTACTGATTAAATAAATTTCCTTTTCTTTACAGGTATGTGTCAAGTATCTTCAAAAGGTAAAATAGCAATTGTTTGAGTTCACAGAGTTACAAGGGAATTTGGGAGCTCACTGGCATCAAAAAGCCAGCAAGAAATGTTTTAGGCGTTGAACGCCCAAAAGAAGCATCCACTGGGCGTCCAACACCAGTAAGGGTAGCCATCTGGGCGTTTAACGCCAGATTG
>NC_029775.3:33034673-33035106 GCF_000817695.3 Arachis duranensis
AAACATGCAGCGTTTGGGCGTTTAACGCCAGGATGGTGGGGAGGAGGTAAAATTCATTTTTCTTCAAAAATTTTCTAATTTCTATGTTTCAATTCATGATTTCTTGCATAAACATGTTTCCAAATATCATCCTTCAATTTCAAAAATTTTAATCCTAATTTATAAAATCTCTAATTTCTGAAATCCCTATTTCAAAGATTTTACATGCATCTTAATCCATAAAGACAGTTGATTTTCAATCCAATCCAACTCTTTTTCTAAGCTCTTTCCCAACTTAATTATCTTTTAAAATCTTTTTCAAATTATAAATTTCAAATTTATTTTTAAATATCATTCATATCTTTTTAAATTATATCCTTTTCTTGTCATATTTATCTTTTATAAATCATATCTTTTATCTTATATCTTTTTCTTATTTTCGAATACCCACCCC
>NC_029775.3:33035318-33036640 GCF_000817695.3 Arachis duranensis
AATCCTGAAACGAAAGTGGGAAGGAACATGGTTCAGGAGTTCTATGCTAATCTATGGCAGACAGACAGGCAAAGAATAATTGGAGCTGCTTTCTATGACCATCGGACCTTAGTCAGAGGAAAGATTGTTCATACCCATCCTAACAAAATCAGGGAGATCTTTAAGCTTCCTCAACTGAAAGATGACCCAGACTCATTTAATAGGAGAATGATGAGGGTAAATAAAGGTCTGGACAAGATTCTAGAGGATATATGCATCCCCGAAGCTAGGTGGACCACCAGCACGACTGGCATCCCAAATCAACTCAAAAGAGAAGATCTCAAACCAGTAGCCAGAGGCTGGTTGGATTTCATTGTGCGTTCCATATTGCCCACCAGCAACCGTTCTGAAGTTACCATTAAAAGAGCAGTGATGATTCACTGCATCATGTTGGGAAAATAAGTAGAAGTCCATCAACTGATCTCGTGTGAACTATACAAAATAGCAAACAGGAATTCCAAGGATGCCTGATTGGCCTATCCAAGCTTAATTTCTATGCTCTGCAGAGATGCCGGAGTGAAGATGGGAATAACAGAGTATATCTCAGTTGAAAGGCCAATCACTAGAATATCAATGGACAGACAACAACTGTAGGATGATCCAATCAAGAAGAGAGCACATGAAGTCCTCCCAGAACTTCCTCAATTCGAATATTGGGAACATATTGAAGCATCTATTTCCAAATTGCAAGAAGCTATGAACCAAATAAAGGAAGAACAGAACAATCAAAGCAGCATGCTTTGCAAACTGCTTAAGGAACAAGAAGAGCAAGGGCGTGATTTAAGGGAGCTGAAGCGCCAGAAGTTAATCCTTGAAGGACCAAGCATCCCACAGATCAGAGGAACATCTACTTCCCAAAACACAGGTTGTTGAGTTCTAATGTTAGCTTTAACTCTGTGATAGTGTTATTATAGAAATTTACCTTAGGGGATATATACAGTAGTAGTAGTAGTAATTAGTATATCTATTCTGGTTTTATTTCCAATTAAGTTATAATTTATTTTTCTCATCATCATCAGGCATGAATAAAATAGTAGATAATTAGAATAAAGAAGTAATTTAGTTTTTTTGAGTTCTTAATAATAAAAATTATAATTAATTATATATGGTGGCAATACTTTTTGTTCTCTGAATGAATGCTTGAACAGTGCATAATTTTTATCTTGAATTTTATGAATATTGGCTCCTGAAAGAATGAAGAACACGAAAAATATTATTGATGATCTGAAAAATCATGAAATTGATTCTTGAAGCAAGAAAAAGCAGTGAAAAAAAAATTCTTG
>NC_029775.3:33036764-33037666 GCF_000817695.3 Arachis duranensis
GGTGGTAATACTGGAAAACAAGGTGCTTAGGGCCACGGCCAAGACTCATAAAGTAACTGTGTTCAAAAATCAACATACTACACTAGGAGAATCA
Source organism: Arachis duranensis (assembly GCF_000817695.3). Taxonomy (NCBI): domain Eukaryota; kingdom Viridiplantae; phylum Streptophyta; class Magnoliopsida; order Fabales; family Fabaceae; genus Arachis; species Arachis duranensis. The sequence continues at coordinate 33,036,859 of NC_029775.3, forward strand.
ATAATACTATCTGAATTCTGAGTTCCTATGGATGCTAATCATTCTGAATTTCAAAGGATAAAGGGAGATGCCAAAACAGTTCAGAAACAAAAAGCTACAAGTCCCGCTCATCTAATAAGAATCTGAGCTCCACTTAAAAAAAACTCTAAAATATTATTACTTCTTAAATTCTGTTAAATCCTATTTTATTTATCTAGTTGCTTGAGGACAAGCAACAGTTTAAGTTTGGTGTTGTGATGAGCGGATATTTTATACACTTTTTGGGGGTAATTTCATGTAGATTTTAGTATGTTTTAATTAGTTTTTAGTAGAATATTATTAGTTTTTAGGCAAAATTATATTTCTGGACTTTACTATGAGTTTGTGTGTTTTTCTGTAATTTCAGGTAATTTCTGGCTGAAATTGAGGGAGCTGAGCAAAAATCCGAGTTAGGCTGAAAAAGGACTGCTGATGCTGTTGGATCCTGACCTCCCTGCACTCGGAATAGATTTTTTGAAGCTACAGGAGTCCAATTGGCGTGCTCTCAACGGCTTTGGAAAGTAGACATCTAGGGCTTTCCATCAATATATAATAGTCCATACTTTGCGCGAAGATAGACGACGTAACTTGGCGTTGAACGCCAAGTACATGCTGCTGTTTGGAGTTAAACGCCAGAAACACGTCATGATCCGGAGTTGAACGCCCAAAACACGTTATAACTTGGAGTTCAACTCCAAGAAAAGCCTCAGCTCATGGATAGCTTTAGTCTCAGCCCCAGCACACACCAAGTGGGCCCCAGAAGTGGATTTCTGCACCAATTATCTTAGTT
>NC_029775.3:33037813-33038028 GCF_000817695.3 Arachis duranensis
CTCTAAACTCCATTGTTGGGGGTGAGGAGCTCTGCAGCGTCTCGATGAATTAATGCAATTGTTTCTATTTCTCCATTTAAACGTGTGTGTTCCTATCTAAGATGTTCATTCGCGCTTAATTATGAAGAAGGTGATGATCCGTGACACTCATCACCTTCCTCAATCCATGAACATGTGCCTGACAACCACCTCCATTCTACATCAGATTGAATGAG
>NC_029775.3:33038165-33038432 GCF_000817695.3 Arachis duranensis
AGGATTCCGGGATTGAATGACTGTGACGAGCTTCAAACTCCTGAAGGCTGGGCGTTAGTGACAGACGCAAAAGAATCATTGGATTCTATTCCAACCTAATTGAGGACCGACAGATGATTAGCCGTGCTGTGACAGAGCATATGGACCATTTTCACTGAGAGGATGGGAAGTAGCCATTGACAACGGTGACACCCTGTCACGGCACGGCTATTCAGCTGTCGGTTCTCGATCATGTCGGAATAGAATCCAGTGATTCTTTTGCGTCTA
>NC_029775.3:33038562-33047759 GCF_000817695.3 Arachis duranensis
ATTAATACTCGAGGTACAGCAGAGCTCCACACCTTAATCTATGGTGTGTAGAAACTCCACCGTTGAAAATACATAAGAACAAGGTCTAGGCATGGCCGTGAGGCCAGCCCCCATAATCTAAGAACTAGACGTCCAAAGATGATCTAGAGATCTAAAAATGATCAAAAGATGAAAATACAATAGTAAAAGGTCCTACTTATAGAGAACTAGTAGCCTAGGGTTTACAGAGATGAGTAGATGACATAAAAATCCACTTCCGGGCCCACTTGGTGTGTGCTTGGGCTGAGCATTGAAGCATTTTCGTGTAGAGACTTCTCTTGGAGTTAAACGCCAGCTTTTGTGCCAGTTTGGGCGTTTAACTCCCATCCTTGTGCCAGTTGCGGCGTTTAACGCTGGGAATTCTAATGGTGACTTTGAACGCCGGTTTGGGCCATCAAACCTTGGGCAAAGTATGGACTATCATATATTGCTGGAAAGCCCAGGATGTCGACTTTTCAACGCCGTTGAGAGCGTGCCAATTGGGCTTCTGTAGCTCTAGAAAATCCACTTTGAGTGCAGGGAGGTCAGATTCCAACAGCATCTGCAGTCCTTTTTAGTCTCTGAATCAGATTTTTGCTCAAGTCCCTCAATTTCAGCCAGAAAATACTTGAAATCACAGAAAAACATACAATGAGTAAAGTCCAGAAAAGTGAATTTTAACTAAAAACTAATAAAAATATACTAAAAACTAACTAAAACATACTAAAAACATAACAAAAATAATGCCAAAAAGCGTATAAATTATCCGCTCATCACAACACCAAACTTGAATTGTTGCTTGTCCTCAAGCAACTGAAAATCAAATAAGATAAAAAGAAGAGAATATACAATGAATTCAAAAAATATCTATGAAGATCAGTATTAATTAGATGAGCGGGGCTTTTAGCTTTTTGCCTCTGAATAGTTTTGGCATCTCACTCTATCCCTTGAAATTCAGAATGATTGGCTTCTTTAGGAACTCAAAATCCAGATAGTGTCATTGATTCTCCTAGTTAAGTATGATGATTCTTGAACACAGCTACTTATTGAGTCTTGGCCGTGGCCCAAAGCACTCTGTCTTCCAGTATTACCACCGGATACATACATGCTACAGACACATAATTGGGCGAACCTTTTCAGATTGTGACTCAGCTTTGCTAGAGTCCCCAATTAGAGGTGTCCAGGGTTCTTAAGCACACTCTTTTTGCCTTGGATCACAACTTTATTTCTTTCTTTTTCTCTTTTTTTTTCGTTTTCTTTTCTTCCCTTTTTTTCGTTTTTCTTCTTCTTTTTTTTTTGTATTCACTGCTTTTTCTTGCTTTAAGAATCATTTTTATGATTTTTCAGATCCTCAGTAACATGTCTCCTTTTTCATCATTCTTTCAAGAGCCAACATTCATGAACCACAAATTCAAAAAACATATGCACTGTTTAAGCATACATTCAGAAAACAAAAGTATTGCCACCACATCAAAATAATTAGTCTGTTATAAAATTCAAAATTCATGCAATTCTTCTCTTTTTCAATTGAGAACATTTTTCATTCAAGAAAGGTGATGGATTCATAGGACATTCATAACTTTAAGGCATAGACACTAAGACACTAATGATCACAAGACACAAACATAGATAAACATAAGCATAATTTTCGAAAAACAGAAAAATAAAGAACAAGAAAATTAAAGAACGGGTCCACCTTAGTAATGGCGGCTTGTTCTTCCTCTTGAAGATCCTATGGAGTGCTTGAGCTCCTCAATGTCTCTTCCTTGTCTTTGTTGCTCCTCTCTCATGATTCTTTGATCTTCTCTAATTTCATGGAGGAGGATGGAGTGTTCTTGGTGCTCCACCCTTAGTTGTCCCATGTTGGAACTCAATTCTTCTAGGGAGGTGTTTAGTTGCTCCCAATAGTTTTGTGGAGGAAAGTGCATCCCTTGAGGCATCTCAGGGATTTGGTGATGAGAGGGGTCTCTTATTTGCTCCATCCTCTTCTTAGTGATGGGCTTGTCCTCATCAATGGGGATGTCTCCTTCTATGTCAACTCCAACTGAATAACAGAGGTGACAAATGAGATGAGGAAAGGCTAACCTTGCCAAGGTAGAAGACTTGTCCACCACCTTATAAAGTTCTTGGGATATAACCTCATGAACTTCTATTTCTTCTCCAATCATGATGCTATGGATCATGATAGCCCGGTCTATAGTAACTTCAGACTGGTTGCTAGTGGGAATGATTGAGCGTTGGATAAACTCCAACCATCCCCTAGCCACAGGCTTGAGGTCATGCCTTCTCAGTTGAACCGGCTTTCCTCTTGAATCTCTCTTCCATTGGGCGCCCTCTTCACAAATGTCTGTGAGGACTTGGTCCAACCTTTGATCAAAGTTCATAGAAGTGGTCTTGATGCACCTTTGAGATGAATCTCTCCATCTCCCATGACTCGGAGGTGAAAGCTTTTGCCTTCCCTTTCCTCTTTCTAGAGGTTTCTCCGGCCTTGGATGCCATAAATGGTTATGGAAAAACAAAAAGCAATGCTTTTACCACACCAAACTTAAAAGGTTTGCTCGTCCTCGAGCAAAAGAAGAAAGAAGAAAGTGGTGGGGTAGGTGGGGATCCTATGGGGTCCACAGATCCTGAGGTGTCAAGGAAAAGTCATCCCTGCACCAAGTGGCGAGCAAAATTGCTCTTTGTGCCAATTCTGGCGTTAAACGCCGGGCTGGTGCCCATTTCTGGCGTTTAACGCCAAGTTCTTGCCCTTTACTGGCGTTTAACGCCAGTCTGGTGCCCCTTTCTGGCGTTAAAAGCCCAGAATGGTAAGTGTAGTATAATCACCAAGCATCCTCCTTGCATTATTATTTTCAGCTGCCATCTCCTCTTCCTTTTTGAAAATTTCTGTAATGTTGTCTCTGGATTGTTATAATTTAGCTTCTCTTAGTTTCCTCTTCAGAGTCCTTTCAGGTTCAGGATCTGCTTCAACAAGAATGTCCTTGTCCTTACTCATGCTCATATGAAAAAGAAGGGAACAAAAAATAATAATAGGGATCCTCTTTACCACAGTAGAGAGATTCCTTTATGTTAGTAGAAGAAGAAAAGAATAGAAGAAGAAAAAAAGGAAAATTCGAACTCAGAGAGGAAGAAGGGGTTCGAATTTTAAGATGAAGAGAAGTGTTAGTAAATGAATAAATAAATAGAAAGAGATGAGAGAGAAGAGTTTTCGAAAATTAACTAACATAAAAGAAAAATATTAAAGTTAAAATTCGAAAATTAAGAAAAGGAATAAAATAAAAATTAAAATTTGAAACAATTAGTTAAAAAAAGAATTTTGAAAAAGAGGGAGGTAAGTTTCGAAAATTAGAGAGGAAAGTAGTTAAGTGGTTTTGAAAAAGATAAGAAACAAACAAAAAGTCAATTAGTTAGTTGAAAAAAGATTTTGAAAATCAATTTTGAGAAGATAAGAAGTTAGAAAAGATTTTTGAAATTAATTTTGAAAAAGATATGATTGAAAAAGATATTTTGAAAAAGATTTGATTTTTACAATTAAAATTGATTACTTGACCAACAAGAAACTAAAAGATATGACTCTAGAATTTAAAGATTGAACATTTCTTAACAAGAAAGTAACAAACTTCAAATTTTTGAATCAATCACATTAATTGTTAGTAAAGTTTTCGAAATTTTGAAATAAAGATAAGAAAAGATTTTGAAAAATATTTTCAAAATTTCGAAAATCATAAAAGAAAAATGAAAAAGATTTTGAAAAGATAAGATTTTCAAATTTGAAAATTTGACTTGACTTATAAGAAATAGCTAAGTTTTAAAATTTTTTGACTAAGTCAACTCAAATTTTCGAAATTTATGAGAGAAATAAGGAAAAGATATTTTTTTTGATTTTTTTTTGAATTTTTAATGATGAGAGAGAAAAACACAAAAATGACTCACAACATGAAAATTATGAATCAAAACACATGATGCATGCAAGAACACTATGAATGTCAAGATGAACACCAAGAACACTTTGAAGATCAAGATGAACATCAAGATTTATTTTTGAAAAATTTCAAGAAAAGAAAAACATGCAAGATACCAAACTTAGAAATTTTTAATGCTTAGACACTATGAATGCAATAATGCATATGAAAAACAACAAAAAACATAAAACAAGAAAATTTAAAGATCAAACAAGAAGACTTGTCAAGAACAACTTGAAGATCATGAAGAACACATGCATGAATTTTTGAAAAATGCAAAAGTTTTTAAAACATGAAATTGACACCAAACTTAAAAATTGACACTAGACTCAAACAAGAAACGCAAAAATATTTTTGGTTTTTTATGATCTTATTAATTTTTTTTGGATTTTTCAAAAAATAATTTTTTTGAAAAACAAAAAAAGATTTTTGAAAGATTTTTGAAAACTTTTTGAAAAGAGAATTACCTAATCTGAGCAACAAGATGAACCGTCAGTTGTCTAAACACGAACAATCCCCGACAACGGCGCCAAAAACTTGATAGGCAAAATTGTGATTTACACTTTTTATAACTCAAACAATTCTTAGTAATGGCTCCAAAGACTTGGTGCACACTACTATGGTTCACTCACATTCTTCACAACTTCGCACAACTAACCAGCAAGTGCACTGGGTCGTCCAAGTAATAAACATTACGTGAGTAAGGGTCGATCCCACGGAGATTGTTGGTTTCAAGCAAGCTATGGTCATCCTGTAAATCTCAGTTAGGCGAATTCAAATGGTTGTAATGGTTTTCAAAAATAATAATAAATAAAGCATAAAATAAAGATAGAGATACTTATGTAAATCATTGGTAGGAATTTCAGATAAGTGTCTGGAGATGCTGTGTTCCTTCTGAATCTCTGCTTTCCTACTGCTTTCATCCAATCCTTCTTATTCCTTTCCATGGCAAGCTGTATGTAGGGCATCACCGTTGTCAATGGCTACTTCCCATCCTCTCAGTGAAAATGGTCCAAATACTCTTGTCACAGCACACTAATCATCTGTCGGTTCTCGATCATGTCGGAATAGAATCCATTGATTCTTTTGCGTCTGTCACTACGCACAACAATCGCGAGTTTGAAGCTTGTCACAGTCATTCAATCCCTGAATCCTACTCGAAATATCACAGACAAGGTTTAGACTTTCCTGATTCTTAAGAATGGCTGCCAATAATTCTAGCTTATACCGCGAAAACTCTGATTAAGGAATCCAAGAGATACACGCTCGATCTAAGGTAAAACGGAAGTGGTTGTCAAGCACGTGTTCATAAGGATGGATGATGATGAGTGTCACAGATCATCACATCCATCAGGTTGAAGTGCAACGAATATCTTAGAACAAGAATAAGCTGAATTGAATAGAAAATAGTAGTAATTGCATTAAAACTCGAGGTACAGCAGAGCTCCACACCGTTAATCTATGATGTGTAGAAACTCCACCGTTGAATATACATAAGTGATGGTCCAGGCATGGCTGAATGGCCAGCCCCCTAGAATGATCAAAAGACCGAATGGTCAAAAGACTCGACCTCCAGTACAATAGTAAAAAGTTCTATTTATACTAAACTAGCTACTAGGGTTTACAGAAATTATGCTAAGTGCAGAAATCTACTTCCGGGGCCCACTTTGGTGTGTGCTTGGGCTGATTTTGAGCTTTACACGTGCAAAGGCTTCTTTTGGAGTTAAACGCCAAGTTGTAACATGTTTTTGGTGTTTAACTCTGGTTTGTGACGTGTTTTTGGCGTTTTACTCCAGAATGCAGCATGGAACTGGCGTTGAACGCCAGTTCGCATCATCTAAACTCTAACAAAGTATGGACTATTATATATTGCTGGAAAGCTCTGGATGTCTACTTTCCAACACCATCGAGAGCGCGCCATGTAGAGTTATGTAGCTCCAAAAAATCCATTTCGAGTGCAGGAAGGTCAGAATCCAACAGCATTAGCAGTCCTTTTTTAGCCTGAATCATATTTTTGCTCAGGTCCCTCAATTTCAGCCAGAAAATACCTGAAATCATAGAAAAACACATAAACTCATAGTAAAGTCCAGAAATGTGATTTTTGCATAAAACTAAAGAAAACATCCCTAAAAGTAGCTAGATCCTACTAGAAACTACCTAAAAATAATACCAAAAAGCGTATAAATTATCCGCTCATCATGTACATGAACTGGTTATTTGCAACCATGCCAATAAGTTCCTGAGCTTCTGCAGGTGTTTTCTTTAGGTGAATAGATCCACCTGCATAATGGTCCAATGACATCTTAGACATTTCAGACAGACCATCATAGAATATATCCAGGATGGTCCATTCTAAAAGCATGTCAAAAGGATACTTTTTGGTCAGTTGCTTGTATCTCTCCCAAGCTTTATAGAGGGATTCACCTTCTTTCTGTCTGAAGGTTTGAACACCCACTCTAAGTTTGCTCAGCTTTTGAGGAGGAAAGAACTTGGCTAAGAAAGCCATGACCAGCTTATCCCAAGAGTTCAGGCTATCTTTAGGTTGAGAGTCCAACCATACTCTAGCTCTGTCTCTTACAGCAAAAGGGAAAAGAATAAGCTTGTAGACTTCAGGATCAACTCCATTGGTCTTAACAGTATCACAGATCTGTAAGAATTCAATTAAGAACTGAAAAGAATCTTCTGATGAAAGTCCATGAAACTTGCAATTCTGCTGCATCAGAGAAACTAATTGAAGCTTTAGCTCAAAATTGTTTGCTCCAATGGCAGGGATTGAGATGCTTCTTCTATGGAAATTGGAATTTGGTGCAGTAAAGTCACCAAGCATCTTCCTTGCATTGTTGTTTGGTTTGGCCATAATTATTTCTTTTGCTGCTTCCTTTTTGAAAATTTCAGTGAGGTCCTCTTCAGAGTTTTGTGCTTTAGCTGCTTTTAGCTTCCTCTTCAGAGTCCTTTCAGGTTCAGGATCAGCTTCAACAAGTATGTCTTTATCTTTGTTCCTGCTCATATGAAAGAGAAGAAAACAAAGAAAATATGGAATCCTCTATGTCACAGTATAGAGATTCCTTGAGGTGTCAGAGGAAAACAAGAATGGAAGGATAAGGTAGGTAACGAAGAATTCGAACACACAAAGAGAGATGGAGTTCGAATTGACAATGGAGGAGGAATCTTAGTATTTAAATAGAAAAAGATGAGAGAGGGGAAGAAATTTTCAAAAATTAAAATTTAAAATAATTAGTTAATTAAAAGGGATTTAAAAAAAAAGGATAATTATTTTTTTTCGAAAATTAAGAGTGAAAAGGTGGTTTTGAAAAAGATAAGAAATAAATTTGAAAACGATAAGAAGTAAGTAAAAGATTTTGAAATTAATTTTGAAAAAGATATGATTTGAAAAAGATTTGAAAAAAAAGATATGATTGAAAAGATATGATTAAAATTTATTTTTAAAAAGATTTGAAAAAGAAATTAAAAAGATTTGCTTTTTAAAATTAAAATTGATTACTTGACTAACAAGAAACTAAAAGATATTATTCTAAATTTCAAATATTGAATCTCTCTAAAGTAACAAACTTGAAATTTTTGAATCAAGATTTTTGAAAATATGAGGAAAAGATTTTATTTTTGAAAAAGATATGTTTGGAAAGATATGATTGAAAAAGATATGATTGAAAATATTTGATTTGAAAAAAGATTTGATTTTGAAAAATTATGAATATTTGAAAAAGATTTGATTTGAGAACAAAATTTCTCTCCTTGTGTCATCCTAGCGTTAAACGCCCAGGAGCTGCATGTTTTGGGCGTTTAACGCCCAATTGTTGCATGGTTTGGGCGTTTAAACGCCCAACCAGGTACCCTGGTTGGTGTTTAAATGCCAGTTTTCCTTCTTCACTGGATGTTTTGAACACCCAGCTTTTTCTCTGTAATTCCTCTGCTTTATGTTCTTGGATCTTTATTTTGCTAAATCCTTTATTCAAGAAGATATGTTTTCAATTTTGAAAAACAACAAAATGAGTCGAAACATATAATTTTTGGATCAAAACACAAGATATATGCAAGAACATTATGAACGTCAAGATGAACACCAAGAACAATCTTGAAGATCAAGATGAACATCAAGAACTCAGTTTTCTTAATGAAAGAAAACATGGAGGACACCAAATTTAGAACTTTCTCATGTTTGGGCCATATGTATGCAAGAATGCATATGTACAACATCATGCAGTGCAAATCAATAAATCATGAAGATCAAACAATGCAATTCATCAAGAACGACTTGAAGATCATCAAGAACACAATGCATGTGTTTCGAAAATTTCAAGACAATTAAAATCATGCAATTGACACCAAACTTAAAATTTGGCTCTAGATTCAAACAAGAACCATGAAATATTTTTGAGTTTTTATGATTTTATGATTTTTTTTTTGGATTTTTTTTCGAAAATATCTTTTTGGAAAAACAAAAACAAATAAAAAACTTTTGAAAGATTTTTGAAAACTTTTTGAAAAGAAAATAAAAATTACTTAATCTGAGCAACAAGATGAACCGTCAGTTGTCCAAATTCGAACAATCCCCGGCAATGGCGCCAAAAACTTGGTGCACAAAATTGTGATCTCAATGGCGCTAACAACTTGGTACGCACAATTGTAATATCACTTTTTTTCACAACTTCGCGCAACTAACCAGCAAGTGTACTTGGTCGTCCAAGTAATAAACCTTACGTGAGTAAGGGTCGATCCCACGGAGATTGTCGGCTTGAAGCAAGCTATGGTCACTGGTGCACGAAATTGTGATCATTACTTTTCACAACTCAATTAATCCCTAGTAATGGCCCCAAAAACTTGGTGCTCAATACCATGGCATAAACACAACTTCGCACAACTAACCAGCAAGTGTACTGGGTCGTCCAAGTAATAAACCTTACGCGAGTAAGGGTTGATCCCACAGAGATTGTTGGTATGAAGCAAGCTATGGTCACCTTTTAAATCTTAGTCAGGCAGACTCAAATGGGTATGGTGGTAAACGCATAAAACATAAAGATAAAGATAGAGATACTTATGTAATTCATTGGTAGGAACTTCAGATAAGCGTATGAAGATGCCTTCCCTTCCGTCTCTCTGCTTTCCTACTGTCTTCATCCAATCCTTCTTACTCCTTTCCATGGCAAGCTTATGCAAGGGTTTCACCGTTGTCAGTGGCTACCTCCCATCCTCTCAGTG
>NC_029775.3:33048530-33049947 GCF_000817695.3 Arachis duranensis
TGTAGCTCCAGAAAATCCACTTCGAGTTTAGGGAGGTCAGAATCCAACAGCATCTGCAGTCCTTTTCAGTCTCTGAATCAGATTTTTGCTCAGGTCCCTCAATTTCAGCCAGAAAATACCTGAAATCACAGAAAAACACACAAACTCATAGTAAAGTCCAGAAAAGTGAATTTTAACTAAAAACTAATAAAAATATACTAAAAACTAACTAGATCATACTAAAAACATACTAAAAACAATGCCAAAAAGCGTACAAATTATCCGCTCATCACAACACCAAACTTAAATTGTTGCTTGTCCCCAAGCAACTGAAGATCAAATAAGATAAAAAGAAGAGAATGTGCAATGAATTCCAAAAACATCTATGAATATCAGTATTAATTAGATGAGCGGGGCTTTTAGCTTTTTGTCTCTGAACAGTTTTGGCATCTCACTCTATCCTTTGAAATTCAGAATGGTTGGCTTCTTTAGGAACTTAGAATCCATATAATGTTATTGATTCTCCTAGGAAGGTATGATGATTCTTGAACATAGCTACTTATTGAGTCTTGGCCGTGGCCCAAAGCACTCTGTCTTCCAGTATTACCACCGGATACATACATACCATAGACACATAATTGGGTGAACCTTTTCAGATTGTGACTCAGCTTTGCTAGAGTCCCCAACTAGAGGTGTCCAGGGTTCTTAAGCACACTCTTTTTGCCTTGGATCACAACTTTATTTCTTTCTTTTCTCTATTTTTTTCGAATTTTTTTTCTCTTTTTTTTTCATTGCTTTTTCTTGCTTCAAGAATCATTTTAATGATTTTTCAGATCCTCAGTAACATGTCTCCTTTTTCGTCATTCTTTCAAGAGCCAACATTCATGAACCACAAATTCAAAAGACATATGCACTGTTTAAGCATACATTCAGAAGACAAAAATATTGCCACCACATCAAAATAATTAAACTGTTATAAAATTCAAAATTCATGCAATTCTTTTTCTTTTTCAATTAAGCACGTTTTTTTTTTCAAGAAAGGTGATGGATTCATGGGACATTCATAACTTTAAGGCATAGACACTAGGACACTAATGATCACAAGACACAAACATAGATAAACATAAGCAATAATTTTCGAAAAATAGACAGATAAAGAACAAGGAAATTAAAGAACGGGTCCACCTTATCCATCCTCTTCTTAGTGATGGGCTTGTCCTCATCAATAGGGATGTCTCCCTCTATGTCAACTCCAACTGAATAACAGAGGTGACAAATGAGATGAGGAAAGGCTAACCTTGCCAAGGTAGAGGACTTGTCCGCCACCTTATAGAGCTCTTGAGCTATAACCTCATGAACTTCTATTCCTTCTCCAATCATGATGCTATGAATCATGATAGCCCGGTCTATGGTAACTTCGGACCGGTTGCTAGTGGGA